>NC_056740.1:312896607-313021607 GCF_019279795.1 Protopterus annectens
ATTTTGATCTATTTCTCTTAAAATTTGTGGTTTTCTGAAATTTATTCATGACTGAAGTCACTACATGATGGCAGACATTTCAGTTTCAGACTTTATATCATTCAGAAAGTGCATGCTAATCCAAAACCTGTTATTCTATCAACTTTCTAAGTTTATAAGAATGATATTTACAATCAGTCCTTTATCACCCCATTATTTTTGGTTTTGTCCAGATTCCATAAGAGTAGGATATCAACAGCAACTCACAAACACAGACACACACGCTCACGCACACGCAAGTCCTCAACCTAAATCATGGTCTATGTCTCCCACATAGTAGCACACATAACAAACCATACTGATTTGCGGGCAAATTGCTATGTTACATCATCTATAAGTATCCTTCCAAGGCATAAACCCCTTGCCATTTTTGACATTACCCCAGATAGTATTAATTTATTATCTGCAGCCATTAACTCTACCCTTATCCAGCACATTGTCATGTAGCTCAGTAAACAGCACACAAGTACAGCATATGTATAAAAAACAAATTAAAAATAACACTGCTTCCCAATCACTCACTTCTCTTTACTTGTTGTGTATTTGTCAGAGTTTCTGCTTCCCTCAGTGTTTTCTCATTTCACAGGTTGCTGCAGACCAAACTTCTATAATGAGATGAGCACACGAATGACCACAGCGGTTTTTATCTTGCAGTTTTGAGGCTCTTAGTGTGGTCATTATACTAATGAACTTATTTAGGTTCATAGGTTCATAGGTGTGTACTAGGCTAATAGCCCTGGAGCCTTTACAAGCCTAGCCCATAGAAGGGCCCTGGTATCATGTCGCCTGACGTTAGTTCCCAGTGCCTCTATCAAGTAGAGCCACTGGAGTGAGAGTGATCCCTGGGGTAAACTTTCTATTTCCCATCCACTCATCAAGATTCCTCTTGAAGAGGGCCAGTGAGGTGCTCTGCTTGACATGTATGGGAAGTCAATTCCAGAGCATGGGCAGTCTCCGGGTTAGGAACCTGTCCCTCCAGTGGCTCCAGCATGTTCTGTTGATTGTGGTAATGAGGTTGAGGTCTTTGGAGCATGTGGTGTGGAGGGATTGGGATTTCTTTAGCTGTAGCATTTCTAACAGAGCTAGGTCAGACATGACTTTATAAGTCAAGCAGAGATCACCTCTTTTTTTTGAGTCTGTCCATGTAGGACATGTGTTTAACGCCTAGGATCCTCTTCATGAGGTACTTTTGTGGCCTTTCCATCTGTTGCATGTGTCTAGTGAGGTACATGTGAAATGGGGCATTATACTTGATGACTGGCCTAATGAGGGAAGAGTAGAGAGAGATGACGACCTCTTTCTTCCTGGATGCAAAACACTTGGTAATGAGATGTGCCACATAAAAGGACTTTCTGATCACAGTGGCAATGTGGTGGTCGAAGGAGAGGTTGCTGTCAACCTGTGTTCCCAGATCTCTTATAATGCCTTCAGTGTTCAGTGGGCTCCCATCGATGTGATAATTAGTGGGAACTGAGTTTTCTCCAAAGGGGATGATGACGCATTTTTTGGCATTAAGCTTAAGGCCATGGTTTCGACACCAGTCATTGGTCTCATTGAGGCCTTTCTGTGGGATGTCTACATCACTTGGGGAGTTAATGGCTCCCAGCTTGCAGTCATCTGTGAACTTGGTCAGCCAGAGTTCCTCTGTGTTGGCTAGGACTTCTGAGAAGTAGATGCCAAACAGGAGAGGACCCAGGATCGACCCCTGTGGGGATGCACTTGTGAACGGTCAGCAGTCTGACTTGGAGTCCAGCACTTTCACACTGTGGGTTCTATCTGTGAGACAATTTGCAACCCACCTAGTGATATAGGGGTTGATGCCTAGTTTGGTGAGTTTATCAATAATGCCTGTGTGGGGAATGGTCACAAAGTCCTTGGCCAGATTGAGGTAGGCTGTATGAACTGTCTTGCCCTCATCCACAGCTCTGGTGACTGACTCAAAGAAGTCAACCAGATTGAGAAGGCATGATCTACCTTTCACAAAACCAACCAAATTGCCTGGGATCTAGAGTTTGAAGATTCCCTATATCCTTGTTAATTAGGTACATGATGATGCGCTCCATAGCCTTACATGTCAGACTCATCAGGCTAATGGAGTGATAATTCCCAGGGTCTGTAGTCGCTCCCCCTTTATGGAGAGGGATGACAGTAGCAGTGTGCCATTTGGTAGGGACAAAGCCTGAGATGAGGCTGTGATTGAACAGGGCACACAGATGTGGTGCCAGTTCACTTTGTAGTTCATGTAGAACACATCCAGGGATATTGTCGGGTCCCATGGAAGCTATATTCTTGGCTTTATACAATGCAGCTTTAACCTGTGCTGCAGTAATGCTGGGTGCCTGGCATTCCTTCGGTATTGTGATTGGTCTTTTGCGGGGAGAGAGGGGTAAAGTTGGCACTGAATCTGTTGGCCAGTATGTTGGTAATATCTGTTGGCTCACTATATGAGGTACCATTGTGTAGTAACTCAGAGCAAACCTGGGTATTGCCGTGGAGATTCTTGATATAACTATAGAAGGCTTTGTGGTTGTTTTTAGTGTCTGCAGCAATTCTGCCTTCATAGGTGGCTTTAGAGGTTTTGATGAGGGATCACAATTTTTTGTTGAGGCTAATAAGGGAGTTTTTCCAGTCTTGGGACTTCACCTTTTTTTGCAACAGTTTCTTCCTTCTGTTGTAGAGTTTATTAATGGCAGGGGACCACCAGATTGGATTCCTTTTTTTGGGGGAGAGTGTCTTGGTTCTGTTGGGTATGGTTAGTTCCATACATTTATGTATGTGTTCGTACAGTGCATTGGTGTATGATTCGGCATTCATGCATCTATTTTCCATTGACATGGGTGCTATGAAGTTAGCCATCTCTGTTTTTAGGAGCCCAAAGTCAGCTTTGGAGAAGTTTTTCATGGTGGTTTCCTTTGCGAGGGTTGTGGGTGAGATGTGGATTTCCTTGGTGAACAGTTTGTGGTTGGATCTAACCAGGGAGGAATTGACTATTGGTGAAGAGCAATGGTTGCCCATATTAGTAATAACCAGGTCAAGGATGTTGCATCCTCTAGTGGGGGTAAGAATGAGCTGGTCCAGGGCATTGGAACTGATGAATTCCAAGAAGCGCTGGGTTAGTGTATAGGTGCATTAGTAGTTTTCCCAGTTGATGGAGGGGTAGTTGAAGTCACCTAGTATGAGAGTGTTGGGTTGGACCTTAATAGTTTCCAGGGTGCTTAGGAACATGGAGTGAGAGTCTTGGGACATGGTTGGGGACATATAGCAGGCTACGACCTGAATTGCCATCTTATCCAGTGTTAGTTGTACCTGAAGTATCTCAGATGCATTATGCTGGGCTACTAGTCTGGAGGTGTGCATATCCTTTATGAATATGGAGACATCACCACCTCTGGAGCTTCGATCCATGTTCTTGGTCTGAAAGGTGTGGAATGCGTTATAGCCTGGTAGTGCAGGGGTGCTTTCTGCTGCTTTAAGCCAGGTCTCTGTTACAGCACAAATGTGGATGTTCTCCATTTTGAGGAGTGCTTCGAGCAAGTACATCTTGAGATTTAGACTTCTAGCATTGAGCAGCATGACCCTCAGATTGCATTTATTTATAGCTGTTACTGTGGTAAGGCACTATAGGAGTGGCAAGAGCCTTAGCCAGTATCCAGAAACCCAGGGGTGGCAGATGTAGGCCATCTCTGGCAAAGAATTGAGGTCTGTCAGTCATGTCATCCCAAGCAGACAGATACTGGATCCCCTTAGAATGACACCAAAAACTTAGCCAGTTGTTGAAGTCAATAATTTTCTGCTTGTACTGCCGTATCATTCTGGGCAATGGTAGGATGCTGCTCTGGGCTAGGGTCATACCTGCCTGGGCCACATAATCCGAGACCTCCTCCATGTATCTTTTGATGTAGTCCAGGGAGGTGCATCTCAGGTCATTCACACCCACATGGACAATGACAGAGTCATACTTGTACTTGTTGTGGCATGACCTGAGTGCGTGTGTTATGTGTTGGACTCTGGCACCTGATAGACAGCTGACTGTTAACTTCTCCCTATTCAACCTACTGAGTGGGACATCAGTGTGCCTCACTATCGAGCCACCTATGATTAGTGTATTGGACAAGCTGTTTTTCCTTAGGGGCTTAGGTTGAGGGGCACACTGTGTAGGTGAGCTATGTGTCTTGTGGTTTGTGCTGTGTTGTGGTGGTCGAGTGCATTTTTGCCTTGGAGGTCTCTGCTGTTTGGGTACATTTCTATTGAGAGCCTCTGTGAAGGTGGGTGTGTGGTTTGTGTTTTTATGTGAGAGCTGTGATAGAGGGTGTTCTGGAAGGCTATGTGTTGCATGTGGTGTAGTGCAGGTGCTGACCTTCTCCTCTTGATCAGCAATTCTGGTCTTGGCTTAAGAGTGCATGGCTTCTGATTTGGATATATAAGTGCATCTCTCACAAGTCTGAGTGTTGGGAGATAAGAGGAGAGGGTTGTCTGTGTACATGAGGCAGTTGCTACACTGCCTCAAAATGCCCAAGTTCAGCAGGTTAATAGGAGAAAGTACAGAGAACTGACCTTTAGACATGCCAGAAGGGATGGTCGTTATTACTGAGTACTGGAGCTGTTTCCTTATATATTCCTTTTATAGGAAAAATGTCACTCATAGTGTCTGAGTCTGTACATAGCACTGCCAAACACTTGAGTGGAAACTAATACGTAGACCCTGAAAATTTAAGGATGAAGTATTTAGGCAGATATTTTGAAGTTGAAACAAATCAATCAGTACTACTAAAAACAAAGAATTATCTTGTCAAGAAAGATGAAAAGAGGGGAGTCACATGAATGGCTACTGCCTGGCTACTACTAATGCTGGTCTCACCACAGCTTCACTCTGTTGGGATACAATACTCCTTTGCTTCTTCTCTCACCAGAAGCAAATGTTAGAACAAATGTTCCTGAACTGCACTTTATCTCATTGTGCACTTCAGTTAAGCACACTATGAAGCTCCTTTAGAATAATTCACTCAAATGAGTACCTGCATGGCAGTACACTGCGCACATGTGAGGGTGGGTTGATGACCCTGGCAGGATCATGGGTTATTACAGTCTGTAGAGGCAGGAAATGCAGACATGTAAGAATATATAGATGCCACACTGCTGCTATACTCCTTATATGCCATAGTCAACATCTTAAACACCATCCTGACAACATCTTGAATATTCATGCTAAACTACAATGGCAGCACAACTAGTTGTGCAAATGAGGTGTCTGAAGATGTGTCATGTGTCCACAGTAGCAATGAGTGAATATGAGAGGGCTCCCATATTTCTTTGGATTGTGACTGAATATGGCTTCTGAAGGTACTGAGGACAGAAGGGCTCCCAGGTGGTTCTCCAAAGAGAGTAAATATTTCTGTACTTTATGTACAAAGACTACCAGGATTGCTGCCTGGAGGACTCTTAGAAGAGGTCCCCAGTATAAAGTACATACCTATGACAGTCTTGCTTGGGTAATGACTACTGCTTCCGGCAACAGCCACTCTATTGAGCAGTACAAGCACCACTATAGTGACCTGATGAGCTGCCATTCTGACCTTCGATGCCAATGGGAAGAAGAGGTCAGAGACAGTACACCTGAGATGTACAGTGTATATAGTGCACATTACTGCCCCATTATTTCAGATATATTTAAATGGTCCTTGCAGGACATTTAATTAATGATACTTGTTAAGGATTTTCAGTTCAGAAGCAGATTCCAAAGAATAAGCTCCTGGATTAGAGGAGAATGGAGCATCTTTTCAGAGGCAGAGCTGAGTATCCTACCCATCATCTAACAGTTAGTTTTGTATATCACAGCAGCATTATTTCTGCAGTAGTACCTGTAACACTCATATGTAGCAGTACTGTATACTGCTGGACTCAACATCTGTATATGTGCTGGCATGCTAGCCACATGCATACATTGCATATTTAGGGGATCCACACATTACACATTTACATACAGATGTCCAGGTCAAGCTGTCTATGCAGCATGTCTACTGCCACATGGTGCCTGACATGCAGCACTATTGGCACAGTAACACACTGAGGACACTGTCACAGAGTAGATAGACATAAGGTAGGCTGAATATATATATCGCCATATTGGCAGAGCACCAACCTATGATATGTCCATGCAAGTACCTTTTACAACTGGCATACAAATAGTATTTATATATCACAACATTTTTACCCCATGGTGCATAGCATCATACATTATGGTGGTTGTTCACCATGTGCTGACAGCTACTTATGTTGTCAACACTTGCTTGTCTGTCTTTGGACTACCTCACTGACTTTATATACATGTTGTTCTGCATACAGACTAAGACTGTCCAAGTCCACATGACCTATCTTTGTCTCTGTTCAATACAACATACCCACAGGGACATACCTGAGCACATTCCCTGTGGCCTGTTATGACCAAAAGTACTACCCTGATATTATTGCACATCCCCCTCCCAGGCTACAGGTGTAATGCTAGTGCTCCGTTGTATGTATATTTTCCAACAGGAGCATTTGACATTCTGTAAATAGTCAGCATTATGGACCTTGGTATACTTGCATGCTTAGCAGCTCTTTAGTCTACCTGAAGATACATGTAAGCCAGATCATCACATGTAAATTTTCTCTCTCTCTCTCTCTTTTGATATCCTTCTTTTATATTTTTCTTTGCTGTTTTTTTATCTCTTTCCATTTATATTACTGTTTTATGCAGAGTCTGATGCAGCTGTGCCTAAGTAGTGCCAGTGGTCCTCATTCCACCACTGTGAATATTCCTTCTCCTGTCAGTTTATCATCTGACCCCAGGAATGCCTCTTCATTGGGTGACAGAGGTCATACAGTAGGGGCAAGCTGGAGGCATCCTTGATGGCCTCCAGTGGTTGATCACCAGAAGGGAGTGTTGTAGTTGCTATGGAGGTAACAAAAGTAGTTCACGGATCATTATCCAGCAGGAGTTAGAGGAAATAATGGAGTTTTTTGTGGAACAGTAACAAGGTCCCAAGAAAGTTGATTTGGCCAGTCCTGTGGTGGTTTGATGTCCCAGAAACATTGGTAGAATTAGTGCAGGCTATGTAGAAGGACCCAATGACTCAAGTACAAACAGTGTTTGGCCTCACAGAAGGATTCTCAGTGGGAGTGGGTGTGCATCAGGGTTCCGCTTTGAGCACACTGCTGTTTATACAGATGATGGACCAAATTAGCAAATAGGTTGGAGGGGATAGATCAACAAATTTGCTGTATGCAGATGTTGTGGCATTACAGGCAGACTCCGAGTAAGAACGTCAGCAAAGAATAGGAAAATGGAATGCACAACTGAAGGCACATGGGATGAAACTGAGTACAGATAAGACAGTTTTAATAGCAGCAAATAGGGGAAATCAGAAGAAGCTAAGAATTGAGATAGAAGGGAAAAATAGTGGAACAGGTTAACAGCTTCAAGTATCTGGGAGGGGTAATTGAGGAGAAGGTAAGTCTGAATGAGGAAATCAAAGCTAGAATCAGAGGGACTACAGGCAAATGACACAGAGTGTCAGGTGCAGTATATGACAGAAGATTGCCAAACAAACTAAAAAGTAAGGTGTACAAAACAGTGATGCGACCATTTCTATTGTAAGGTACAAAAACCTGGACAGTAAATGCAGACAGTTGAAGAAACTAGAGGTGATGGAGATGAAGTGCCTGAGACAGGTGTTAGTATGCACACTGTACAACAGATGAAGAAATGAGTACATAAGCACAAAAGCCAAAGTGGTTCCAGTTGCACAAAAGGTAAAAGAGAACAGGTGGTGGTTCAGCTCATGTGCTGTAAAACAGAAGACAATCTGGTGAAACAGGTTTGAGACAGAGAGGAAGAAGAGAAAATGACACAAGGGCATCCAGTAAGTAAAGAGGTGGATGGATTGTGTGTGAGAGAAGACCTGTGACAAGAAGGCAGGAGGGTGGCACTGAATAGAAGGACATGGTGGCAGCTGACATAACACCCCAACCTGATCCCCTGTAGAAAATGGGGAAAAAGGGGGTCGATGATGATGATGGTTTGTGGAGCAGTTACTTAATAACTACATTGACCACCTGGAGAGGATCATTGTGTGACTAGCAGAATCGAATCATTAGTTGACACTGCCTTATGTTCCATCTGATGCAGGGCCCAGTCAGGAGGACAGTCATGGTCATGACTGACCTCTTCCTGGATCGAGCCCAGGCAGTGTGATTAGGAGCTGGGTTCCCACCATATCTTTACCATAGTGCTCTTCTTCCTTGTATGTTACCTCCATGCCCTGCTTGCTGTTCAATATTCCCCATCACTATGTGTCCTCCCTCTGTCAGTGTGTGTGTGTGTGTGTGTGTGTGTGTGTGTGTGTGTGTGTGTGTGTGTGTGTGTCCATTTTACAACCTCACTTTTATGTCAGCACCTCCCCTTTTGGCCTTTATCTGTGTTTTATGTTTATTTGCATTACCTACTTTCATACCTTTACCCTCTGTCCATCACAAGTTCCCTTACATTCTTCCCCAGCTACCCTTTGTGATAAAAAAGAAAAGGGACACCTGTCTCAAAAAATATGTATATAAGTTTCCTCCCCTTTCCACTCCTACACTTTTATTCTGTGTGCCCTTGTGCATGTTCCACTGCTTGCTCTTCCCCCTTTCTGATTTTCCTATATCCTCATTTCCATGAATAAATCTTAACAGAAACATTGCTGGGAGCTACTCATTGTGGCCCAGAGCTGTTCTCATAGTGTTGTCATGTTGCACTGTGCACTTATGTGCATGCTTAATACACCCAACTACCCTTCAAGAATTCCCTTCCTGCACTAGCAAAACTTGTCTCTCCTCATTATTGGGATTTTTAACTCATTCAAGCCTATCGCTTAAAGTTTAATGCATATGCAAAGCATTTACTGTTTACTCAAACACAAAAGACTTGTAAACAGTGCCTTCAATAAATTAAGAAAAAGCTCATAAAATGATTATTAGTCATTTCTTGATGTAGATATTCAAGATTCTAATGCTTTCCTTTGTTGACTGTATGTTTTTTATGACTAGAGAAACCCAGTTTGGGAGCCAGTACATGCCAGTTTTTTATAGGTAAATATTCACAGTATATTTCTGGTCTTGATTTCTTGGACTCTTCCTCCGCTCAGATCCCACAAGCTATTATATTTGTGAGTTGGTATGGTTCTTTAGCCACGCTAACGTTTACATGATTGACTGAAAACTTTATCACTGATGTAAAGGTATAGTGATGAGTGGCAGTTTTGCTCTTCATAAATTAGACATTTTAAGAGAATCTTTGAGGTTTTATATTTATTTATTTACATTTGTTAATTGGGAAAATCTGACTGAGCCAGAAGCACATTTTCAGTGGAGGCCCAGGGAGAAAAGCTCCACAAAAATACAAGCAATATGCAATAATGCACTTATTTCCCACCTTTCCTGTAACTAGTCTAGTCCAGGTACAGATTTGCTGTATTCAGGACTTTATGTAAGCTTCTGAGCCCCCCCCAAGCCTTTCTGTGTTGGAAGGAAGCCTTTTAGCTTATCAGTGGGAGTGGTAAGCACTAGGTAGCCTATCTAGCACAAGAGGAGTGGTTTCTGGCCCAGACATTGTAGCTTATTGGCTGTTTGGGCAGTTTTCTCCATCTCTTTTAACTTTCTGGTTTAAAAACCCGCATCTTCACTTGTTTCCCACCTTTCCTGTAACTAGTCTAGTCCAGATACCGATTTGCTGTATCCAGGACTCTTTGTAAGCTTCTGAGCCCTCCAAGCCTTTCTGTGTTGAAGGGAAGCCTTCTAGCTTGTTATTGGGAGTGGTAAGCACTAGGTAGCCTATCTACCACAAGAGGAGTGGTTTCTGGCCCACAAATTGTAGTTTAATTGCAGTTTATTGGCCATTTGGGCAATTTTTCCATCTCTTTCCACTTTCTGGATTAAAAGCTTGCATTTCTGCTTTTCCCCCTTTCCTTTAACTAGTCTAGTCCAGATACAGATTTGCTGTATCCAGGACTGTATGTAAGCTTCTGAACCCCCCAAGCCTTTCTGTGTTGGAGGGATGCCTTCTAGCTTATCAGTGGGAGTGGTAAGCACTAGGTAGCCTATCTACCATAAGAGGAGTAGTTTCTGGTCCAGAAATTGTAGCTTATTGGCTGTTTGGGGAGTTCTTCCATATCTTTCAACTTTCTGGTTTAAAAGCCCGCATTTGTGCTTGTTTCCCTTTCCTGCAACTAGGCTAGTCCAGATAAAGATTTGCTGTATCCAGGACTGTTTGTAAGCTTCTGAGTGGTGCCAAAGTCTGCCCTTCAATTTTTCTCTTAGATCTGCTAATTCTCACCTCTCCTACACCTTTACTAGCTTATTAGTTTAGACTTCTTGTAGCAATTATTGTAGCACACAAAAGTGCTACCAGCACTAAACATTCTACAAGGAAACAGCTCCAGTACTTAGTATTAATGCCCACCCCTCCAGACATGTCTAAAGGTCAGTTCCCTGTACTTTCTCCTATTAACCTGGTGAACTTGGGCATCCTGAGGCAATGTAGCAACTGCCTCATGTACACTGACAACCCTCTCCTCTTACCTCCCAACACTCAGACTTGTGAGAGATGCACTTTTATTTCCAAATTGGAAGCCACGCACTCTCCAGCCAAGACCGGAATAGCTGGTCAAGAGGAAAAGGTCAACACTTGCACCACACCACATGGAACACATAGTCCTTCACATAAAAACACAAACCACACACCAAACTTCACGCAGGCTCTCAGTAAAAATATACCCAAACACAGAGACCTCCAAAGCAGAAACACACTCGACCACCACAACACAACACTAATCATGAGACGCATAACACTCCTAAACAGTGTGCCACTCAACCAAAGCTCCCAAGGCAAAACAGCATGCCCAAAACACTAATCATAGGTGACTCGATAGTGGGGCACATTGATGTCCCACTCACTAGGTTGAATAAGGAGAAAGTAACAGTCAGCTGCCTGTCAGGTGCCAGGATCCGCCACATAACGCATGCACTCAGGTCTCTCAAGAACAGGTACAACTATGACTCTGTCATTGTACATGTGGGTGTGAATGACCTGAGACATACCTCCCTGGACTACATGAAAAGAGACATGGAGGAGCTCTCGGATTATGTAGCCCAGGCAGCTATGACCCTATCCCTGAGCAGCATCCTACCATCACCCAGAATCATACCACAGTACAAGCAGAAAATGATTGATTTCAACAACTGGCAAAGTTTCTGGTGTCATTCTAAGGGGATCCAGTATCTGTATGCCTAGGATGGCATGAATGACAGACCTCGATGCTTTGCCAGAGATGGCCTGCATCTGTCAGCCCTGGGCTTCTGGATACTGGCCAAGACTCTTGCCACCCCTATAGTACATTTTTAGGTGGTGTTCCAAAGACCAAATTGCCACCATAACAGCTACAAACAAATGCAATATGAGGGTCATGTTGCTCAACACTAGAAGTCTAAATTTCAAAATGCACTACCTTGAAGCACTCCTTAAAATGGAGAACATCGACATTTGTGCTGTAACAGAGATCTGGTTCAAGGCAGCAGAAAGCACCCCTGCACTACCAGGCTATAACTCATTCCATACCTTTTGGCCCCAGAACTTGGACCGAAGCTCCAAAGGCAGTGGTGTTTCCATATTCATAAAGGATGCGCACAAATCTAGACTGGTAACTCCACATAGTGCATCTGAGATACTTCTGGTACAGCTAACATTGGGTAAGACAGCGATTCGGGTCGTAACCTGCTATAGGTCCCCAACCATGTTCCAAGACTCACACTCCACATTCCTAAGCACCCTGGAGAATATTAGGGTCTACCCTAATACTCTCATACTGGGCGACTTCAACTACCCCTCCATTAACTGGGAAAACTATCCATGTACCAATACACTTGCCCAGCATTTCCTGGAATTCATTAATTCCAATGCCCTGGACCAGCTTATTCTTACCCCCACTAGAGGTAGCAACATCCTTGACATGGTCATTACTAACATGGGCGACTGTTGCTCTGCACCAATAGTTAACTCCTCCCTGGTTAGATCCAACCACAAACTAATCACCTTGGAAATCCACCCACCCCAAAGGTAACCATGAAAAACTTCTCCAAAGCTAACTTTGGACTCCTAAAAATAGAGGTGGCTAACTTCATGGCACCCATGCAAATGGAGAATAGTTGCATGATCACCGAATCATACACCAATGCACTGTAGGAACATGTACACAAATGCATGGATCTCACCATACTCAATAGAACCAAGACACTCTCCTCCAAAAAAAGGAAGCCAATCTGGTGGCCCCCTGCGATAAACAAACTCTACAATAGAAGGAGGAGACTGATGCAGAATAAAGTGAAGTCCCAACACTGGAAAAACTCCCTTATCAGCCTCAACAAAAAGTTCAAATCCCTCATGCTAGCTATGAAAACAGAATTGCAGCAGATAGTAAAGACAACCACAAGGCCTTCTATAGTTGTGTAAAGAATCTCCATGGCAATACCCAGATTTGCTGTAAGATACTGCACAATGGTACCTCCTATACTGAGCCAAAAGATATTGCCAATATATTAGCCAACAGATTCAGTGCCAACTTTATTCCTCTCCCCCCAAGGACCAATTACAATACCAGTAGATTGCCAGACACCCAGTATTACTGCTGCACAGGTTAAAACAGCACTGTCCAAGGCCAAGAATACAGCTTCTATGGGGCCTGACAATATCCCTGGCTGTGTTCTACATGTACTACAGAGTGAACTGGCACCTCACCTATGTGCCCTGTTCAATAACAGCCTCACTTCAGGCTTTGTCCCTACCAAATGGCGCACTGCTACAGTCATCCCTCCCCACAAAGGAGGAGTGATTACAGATCCTGGGAACTATCTCCCCATTAGCCTTATGAGTCTGATATGCAAAGCTATGGAACGCATCATCATGGACCTAATAAACAAGGATTTAGGGACTCTCCAAACTCTGGATCCTACACAGTTTGATTTTGTGAAGGGTAGATCATGACTGCTCAACTTGGTTGACTTCTGTGAGTCAGTCACCAGAGCTGTGGATGAAGGCAAGGCGGTTCATACAGCCTACCTTGATCTGGCCAAGGCCTTTGATACCATTGCCCACTCAGGTGTCATAGAAAAACTCACTAAGATAGGCATCAACCCCTATATTACTAGGTGGGTTGCAAACTGGCTCACATATAGAACCCACAGTGTGAAAGTAGCTGACTCCAAGTCAGACTACAGACCAGTCACGAGTGGAGTCCCACAGGGTTCGGTCCTGGGCCCTCTCCTGTTTGGTATCTACTTCTCTGAAGTCCAGGCCAACATGAAGGGACTGTGGCTGACAAAGTTCACAGACAATTGCAAGTTAGGCGCTATTATTAACTCCACAAGTGATGTTGACATCCTGCAGAAAGGCCTCACTGAGACCAACGACTGGTGTCAGAACCATGGCCTTAAGTTCAATGCCAAAAAATGTGTCGTCATCCTTCTTGGGAAAACCCAGTTCCCTTGAATTACCACATTGATGGTAGTCCACTGAACACAGAAGGTGTTATAAGAGATCTGGGATCACAGGTTGACAGCAATCTCTCTTTTGACCACCACACTGCCACTGTGGTCAGAAAGTCCTTCTATGTGGCACATCCAACTACTAAGGATTTTGCATCCAGAAAGAGAGAGGTCATTGTCTCCCTCTACGCTTCCTTCATTTGGCCAATCATTGAGTACAATGCCCCATTTGGCATGTACCTCAGTAGACACCTGCAACAACTGGAAAGGCCACAAAAGTACCTCACAAAGAGGATCCTAGGCCTTAAACACTTGTCCTATATGGACAGACTCAAAAAACTCCAACTATTCTCTGTCTCATATCATCTACTTAGAGGCGATCTCTGCTTGACTTACAAAGCCATGTCAGACCCAGCTCTGTTAGAAATGCTACATCTAAAGAAGCCCCAATTCCTCCACACCACACTCTCCAGAGACCTCAACCTCAATACCATAATCAACAGAAAATGCTGGAGGGACAGGTTTATAACCCAGAGACTGCCCATACTATGGAACAGACTTCTCATACATGTCAAGCAGAGCACCTCACTGGCCCTCTTCAAGAGAAATCTTGATGAGTGGATGGGAAATAGAAAATTCACCCCGGGGATCACTCCAGTGGTTCTACTCGACAGAGGCACTGGGAACTAAGGTCAGGTGGCACGATGCCAGAGTAATCCTATGGGCTAGGCTTGTAAAGGCTCCAGGGCCATTAGTCTAGTACACACCTATGAACCTACCGCGCCTTTTTATATTCTTCCAATTAACACCCATAGCTCCTTGTGGCATTCAGACATTTATGTGGGTCTGTCATAAGTTAATTATAGGCAGCATTAGAAAATACAAGGTGGAATTAACAAAATTATACTAATATTGTTAATCTTGAATATTCTACTGTTTACAAATTAATGTCAGATTTTCTCTTATTATTCATATTTTCATATATGCATTCATATTTTTATAGCTGAGAGACATACTTGTTATTGAGGGTCATAGTGTGAAATACCCTGGTGGGAGAAAGAAAGGTACATTGTCAATGTGAAATTACAGGCACTGTACTGGAAATATTGGTAGTTACTTGGTAGAATTTAAGAAAATATGAAATATTTCCATATGTACTTAATTGTTCTAAAACTGGGTGACTTACAAACTATTGCATGGCAACAGGTGAAACCTCAGATGATGTTGAAGAAAACTGTCATTGATATTTTCACTCCAAGTTGAACATTTGGAGAGATATTCAGGGTGATTTATATTATTAATTATAAAAATAAGCATAATTCTTCATATTTTTGTAAATATCTTAGTAAGCATGCACATGGAAAGGAACATTTTGCAGTCATATGAAAGCTTATGTCCAGCCAACAAAAGTAAGTTGACAAAATGTATCTAGGTTATACAGTCTCCAAGATATGATGACCTAACATTACATAAAATTAGATAAAAATATAATTCTGATTTTGCATTAATAATATATTATAGCATTAATATAAAGGCTGTGACTGTACTGTTATTAACGCAAAGAAGATTTTTTACTAATAACATTGCTGTCTATATCATTTTAATAGCATTTGTTATTCACAAAATATTTGCATTTCTTTATGTTATGTTTTTAAGTTGATTTCCCAGAAAATGCTTTGGGATGTATCAACGCGAGTAGGCTACTAGTGGCATGACATTCCAATTAACATAGGTGTGAGTTAATTAAGTAAATGTGCTAAACCTCATATTTGATAACTACCTTTGTACTACATGTCACCTCCTGGATTTTCCCCAGTAGCCTTTGAACAGTTGTGGTAGGCATGTTTCTGGATCTGAGGGAGTATTTTTTAAACTGTGTTTGGTCTAATATTGCTACATACTCAAGTGTGCTAGCTTGCACTGCATGTGAATAGTTTTTACTGCTGTTTTAGCTACTTTTCTGTAAAAAAAAAAAATTCTGTAAGCCTGTTTCCTACCTTTCCTGTAATTAGTGTTCCAGATACAGATTTGCTGTATCCAGGACTGTATGTAAGCTTCTGAGCCCCCCGAGCCTTTCTGTGTTGGAGGGAAGCCTTCTAGCTTATCAGTGGGGGTGGTAAGCACTAGGTAACCTGTTATTGGCCGTTTGGGCGGTCTTTTCCATCTCTTTTAACATTCTGATTGGAAAGCCTGCATTTACACTTGTTTCTGTCCTGTAACTTGTCTAGTGCAGATACAGATTCTTAGTTTTAACACTTAAATTTGCTTATTCATGCTCAGCACTTGTTCAGAACTTGTAAGCGCTAAATGAGCTACTAATTACTATAGCACTCAACCTTCCTCATTACCTAGAGAAAAACAGCTCTTGTACTCACTTTCCTCACTTATCTAGAGGAAAATAGATTTTTATTCAGGCATGTCCAAGGGTCAGTTCCCAGTGTTCTCTCCTACCTGATGAATCTGGGCATCTTGAGGCAATGTAGAAATTGTCTCATGTACACAGACAACCCTCTCCTCCTACCACCCAACACTACAATATCTGAGAGATGCACTTTAGCCAAACTGGAGGTAAAACTCTCTCCAACCAAGACTGAACTTGACATTCAAGAGGAGAAGGTAAACATCTGCACCACACCACACTCATCACATAGTCTCACTAAATCTACACCACCAAAATCCACACATAGTAACACAAAAACATTTGCAGAGGCTCTCAATAATAATCTGTCTAAGCAACAAAGACCTCCAAAGCAAAACTGAGGGTAATGCTACTCAATGCTAGAAGTCTAAATCTCAAAATGCACTCACTTGAGGCACCCCTTAAAATGGAGAACATCGATATCTGTGCAGTGACTGAGACCTGGTTTAAGGCTCCAGATAGCACCCCTGCACTACTAGGCTATAACTCATACCACACTTTTCAGCCATGTATCCTGGACCGAAGCACCAAAGGCAGAGGTGTGTCCATATTCATTAAGGATACACCTCCAGGCTAGTTGCTCAGCATAATGCATAAGAGGTTATCCAAGTGCAACTAACTCTGGGCAAAACTGCAATCCAAATTGTAGCTTGCTACAGATCTTCCACCATGCCCCAGGAGTCCCACTCCTCTTTTCTTGATGTACTGGAAAATATTAGGGTTCAACCAAACACCCTAATAATTGGCAACTTCAACTACCCCACCATTAACTGGGAAAACTACTCATGTATCAACTCCTTAGCTCAACACTTTCTGGAATTCATAAACTCCAATGCCCTGGATCAACTTATCCACACTCTCACCAGAGGCAACAATATCCTAGACCTAGTCATTGCCAAAACGAGTGACTGGTGTTCCACACGTGAAGTCAACTCCTCGTTGGTCCGATCTAACCATAAGCTAATCACCCTTGATATCCACATCCTGCCCCCACCCTGCATTAAGGAAACTACAGTAAAAAAATTCTCAAAAGCCAACTTCATGCTTCTTAAGACAGAAGTGGTGAACTTCATGACACCCATGCCGATGGACAATACAGTTACAACTGCTGAATCCTACACAAATGCACTCTATAAGCATTTACATATGTGCATGGATCGTGCTATCCCAAACAGAACCAAGACACTATCCTCCAAAAAAAGGAAGCCAATCTGGTGGTCCCCTGCCATAAACAAACTGTACAGCAGAAGGAAGAAACTGTTGCAAAAGAGAGTAAAATCCCATGAGTGAAGGAGCTCCCTGGTCAGCCTTAGTAAGAAGCTGAGATCCCTTATAAGATCCTCCAAAGCTAGCTACGAAAACAAAATTGCCACTAATTCTAAGGACAACCACAAAGCATTCTATAGCTATGTCAAGAACCTCAATGGCAACACCCAGATCTGCTCTGAGTTACAGCACAAAGGCATGAAAATTACAGAACCAACTGATATTGCCAACATCCTGGCAGATAGGTTCAGTGCTAACTTGACTCCCCTCGTCCCCTAAAGGGCCCATATCTATATAGGAAGAATGCAGAGTCCCTGTAATCACAACTATGCAGGTAAAAGCTGCACTCTCTAAAGCCAAAAACACAGCATCCATGGGACCAGACAACATCCCAGGCTGCGTTTTACACGAACTTCAGAACAAACTGGCTCCCCACTTAAGCACCATGTTCAATATTAGTCACGCATCAGGCTTTGTGCCCACTGAATGGCGCACAGCAACAGTTACCCCACTCCACAAAGGGGGAGCCACCACTGATCCCGGGACCTATCGACCTATTAGCCTGATAAGCCTGGTCTGCAAGGCCATGGAACGTGTCATCATGGAACTTATAAACAAAGACATTGGTAACCTTCAAACTCTGGATCCCACCATGTTCGAGTTTGTGAAAGGCAGATCATGCCTCCTGAACCGGATCGACTTCTTTGAGGCAGTCACCAAAGCCATAGATGAGGGTAAGGTGGTTCACACAGCCTATCTTGACCTCACCAAGGCTTTCAACACCATCCTCCATTCTAAACTCAATAAACTAGGTATAAATCCCTACGTCACAAGATGGGTTGCCAACTGGCTCACTGACAGAACCCACACTGTAAAAGATGCAGACTCCAAATCTGACCTCAAACCAGTGACAAGTGGAGTACCACAGGGTTCAGTCCTGGGACCTCTCCTGTTTGGTATCTACTTCTCTGAAGTACACAAAAGGCCTCTGGCTAATGAAGTTCGTAGATGACTGCAAACTAGGAGCCATAGTCACGTCCCCGAATGATGTGGACATCCTACAGAAGGGCCTCGCTGAGACAGATGCCTGATGTCAGAGCCATGGCCTCAAGCTCAATGCCAAAAAGTGCGGTGTAAAATACAGCCAAAGGTTAGTCAGGGTTACAGCAAGGGCATAGCCAGTGTGTTCTAAGGTAAATCTTAAGTTTTTGTTTGAAAAGTGTTAGGGAGGATAGTGATGTAAGTTCACTAGGATAATGGTTCCAGTTTTTCCCAACTGTATTTGAGAAGAGAGAGTCACCTGCTGTGTTACTGGTTTTACTTGTGCTAACTAGTAATTTATTTGATGAGCGTAAGGTGTTAAGATTTTTGTAGCGGGTGATCAGGCTTGATAATATTGGAGTATTATGAGGCTGATAAAGGGTCTTATGGGCAATTATAAGTTGGTTAAATTTAAGCTGATTCTGAAGTTCCAGCCAACCTAGTTGAATTAAATTCTGACAATGATGGGTTTTGAAGGGTTTTCCAGAGGCAAATCTGGCAATATTATTATAGGATTTAGCTAGTTTCTGAAGATTGTTTTTAGATTGATTAGTATAGATAGGAGAGGCATAGAGAAGTGTTGAGATTAGATGGGAGTGGGCAATAGTAGATCTAGCTAATGGAGTAAGGAAGGGTTTGATCCTATAGAGGGAGCCGAAGTTTTTGTTGATTGATTTTACTGTATTGTTAATATGAGTATCAAAGTTGAGGTTGTTGTCAATTGTAACTCCTAGAAGTTTGGTTGTAACATCAGGTGATATGAGTATACAGTTGTTAGAAGTGACTGAGAAATCTATTGGGGTGGACTTACGGGTAGGAGTAAAAAGCAGGAGCTTTGTTTTTTTTTTGGGTTCAAGGGGAGGCAACATTGAAGAAACCAAGATTCTACTATGTTAAAAACTTTTTGAGTTATGGATTGCAGTTCAGGTGACGAATTGGCTGAGCATATAATTGTAAAATCATCAGCATATTGTATACAGGTAGCCTGAGTGATTGCTAAGTGAAGATCATTGATGAAAACTGAGAATAGAAGTGGGCCTAAAATGGAGCCCTGAGGAACACCCAAGGTGACAGGCGGGTGAGAAGATAGGTTATTCTCCCAGAACATACCTTGCTGCCTATTACTGAGGTATGAACTGAATCATTTTATAGCCTGAGCATCAAGAGAGAGTGATTTGAGAATATTTATAAGCAGCTGGTGGTTTACCATGTCAAAGGCTTTGGAAAGATCAATAAAGAGTGCTGTTACGGGCCCTTTTGGGGGTGAGAGGGGGGTGAAGTTTGCACTGAACCTGTCTGCCAGGATGTTGGCTATATCAGTCTGTTCAGTGTATTTTGTGCCATTCTGCTCTAACTCTGAGCAGATCTGAGAGTTGACACTTAGAGTCTTGACATAGCTAAAGAATGCCTTGTGGTTATCTTTGGAGTCCATGGCAATTTTTCTTTCGAAGCTAGCCTTGGATGATTTTATGAAAGAACGTAGTTTCTTGCTGATACTGATCAGGGATGTCTTCCCTTCTTGGGATTTTACTCTTTTCTGTACTAGTTTCCTCCCTCTATTGTATAGCTTGTTTATGGCATCGGTCCAGCAGACTGGTTTCCTTTTCTTGGAGGAGTGAGTCTTGGTTTTGTTTGGGATAGCATGATCCATGCATTCTTGTAGGTGCCCATAGAGTGCATTAGTAAAGGATTTTGCAGCTTAGACAGCATTATCCTTTAGCATGGGGGCTTTGAAACTTCCCACCTCAGTCTTTAATTTGAAGTTTGCTTTTGAAAAGTTTTTCACGGTGGTTTCTTTGACCAGGGGTGGTGGTGGAATGTGGATATCCAGAGTGATTAGTTTATGGTCAGATCTAACCAGCAAGGGGTTAACCTCTGGTGTGGAATACCGGTTGCCCATGTTGGTGATGACCAGGTCCAATATGTTGTCACCTCTGGTGGGGGTGTTGACCAGTTGATCTAGGGCATTTGAGTTTATAAATTCTAGGAAATGTTGGGCAAGGGAGTTTGTACTTGAATAGTTCTCCCAGTTAATGTTTGGGTAATTGAAATCACCCAATATCAGGGTGTTTGGTAGGACCTTTATGTTTCCCAGTGTTTCCAGGAATGTGGAGTGGGGATCCTGGGAAATGGTGGGTGATCTGTAGCAAGCTATAATTTTAATAGCAGTTTTGTCTGTTGTTAGTTGCAAGTGGATGATCTCTGAAGCATCGTGCTGTGCCACTAACCTGGAGGTGTGGGTATCCTTGATCAATATGGATACTCCCCTGCCTTTTGTATTTCGGTCAAGGTTTTGTGGCTGAAATGTATGGTATGAGTTGTAGCCTGGCAGTGCTGGGGTACTCTCTGGAGCCTTAAACCAGGTTTCTGTTACTGCACATATATCAATTTTCTCCATACTGAGAAGTGCCTCAAGTGCGTGCATTTTGAGGTTTAGACTTCTGGCATTGAGTAGCATTATCCTCAGTTTTTTTGTTACTTGTGGTATTTATGGCAGTGGGTTTGTCTTTTGAGCCTTGCCTAAAAAAAGGCACTATGGGGGTGGAAAGAGCCTTGGCCAGTATTTGAAAGCCTAAGGGTAACAGATGCAAGCCGTCTCTAGCGGAGCAGCGTGGCTTGTCGAGCATGCCATCCCAGGCTGACAGACACTGGATCCCCTTTGAATGACACCAGAAGCTTAGCCAATTGTTGAAACTGATCATTTTTTCTCTATATCATGGTATCATTCTTGGTGAGGGCAGGATGCTACTCAGGGTCAGGGTCATACCGGCCTGGGCTATGTGATCCGAGAGCTCCTCTGTGTCTCTTTTCATGTAGTCCATGGAGGTATGGCTCAGGTCATTCACAACAACATGGACAATGACAGAGTCATATTTGTACTTGTTCTGGAGTGACCTGAGTGCTTGTGTTATGTGGCAGATCCTAGCACCCGACAGGTAGCTAACAGTAACCTTCTCCTTGTTCAGCCTAGTGAGTGGGACGTCAGTGTGCCTGACTATAGAGTCACCTATTACTAGTGTGTTGGGTATGTTATTTTGCCTTAAGGACTGTGATTGTGTGGCACACTGGTTTTGTGAAGTATGTGTTTCATGGTTTGTGTTGGGGGGTGGAAGTTGCTTGGATGTTTGCTTTGGAGGTCTCTTTTGCTTTTGCAGATTTTTATTTAGAGCCTCCGAGTATGTTTTCGTGTATTTTTGTGTTTTTTGCCTGTGCTGGTTTCATAGGTCTATGTGAGACTGGTGGTGTGATGCAAATAATTCCCTTCTCCTTTTGACTGCCTGGTCCAGTCTTGGATTGAGAGAGCTTAGCCTTTAGTTTGGCTGTATAATTGCATCTCTCGCATATATTAGTGTTTGGTAGAGGGAGGAGAGGGTTGTCTGAGTACATGAGGCAATTGTAACATTGCTTCAAAATGCCCAGATTCACCAGTTGGACTGGAGAGTACAACTGAAACTGCCCTTTGGACATGCATGGATAGGTACAGTGAACTGTTTTACTGATTGGCTGGTAATTTATGGAGTACAACGCCCCTTTAGGAATGTACCTCACAAGACATCTGCAGCAGCTGGAAAGGCCACAGAAGTACCTCACAAAAAGGATTACTGGCTTCAAACAAATGCCCTACACTGAGCGTCTCAAAAAACTCCAGCTTTACTCCATAGCATATCGCCTACTCTGAGGTGATCTCTGCCTAACATATAAAGCTATGTCAAACCCAGAGCTGCTGGACATGCTACACCTAAAGAAATCCCAATCCCTCCGAGCTACATGCTCTAGGGACCTAAACCTTGTCACCACAATAAAAGAACATGCTGGAGGGATAGATTCCTGTCCCAGAGACTTCCCATACTCTGGAACAGGCTACCCATCTATGTCAAGCAAAGTTCTTTATTAGCACTCTTCAAGAAAAATCTTGATGAGTGGATGGGAAATAGGAAATACATTCCGGGGATCACTTCTGTGTCTCTGCTCGACAGTGGCACAGGAAAATAACTTGCTTGGGTGGCATAAGCCAGGGAATCCTGTTGACTAGGCTTACATAGGCCCTTGGGCCAATAGCCTAGTACCTAACTATGAACCTATTTCATGGCATTGAATGCTTCCTTAAATCATATGGCACTTTGCTTTTCAGAAACTGTTTTTATATTTACTACTATGAGTTACTGGGGTCCCCCATTATGCAAAATCATGCTTTTCTGCTGGGATTTGATAAACTTCAATTAAAGAACAAATTTTGATGATGTCACTAATTGCAGAAAGTATTTAATTAAATGCTGTACTTCATACAGTTTCAATATGCTTAAATTGAACAGCTGTTATCAACAGAAACTGCAGAGCTGATGAGAGACTGCTTATTGAGGCTTCTGTATTCCATATGCCATGCCATAAATTCCAGAATAAAAAAGTCTGGCTTGATAATACAACAGGTATTTGAAATGTTTGCAACAGCAGCTTTTATTTCCACAGATGATGAACAAGTAAATTACTGTGATATAAAAGCAAAGGTGTACTTTAATAATAGGGTTACAGGCAATCTTTTAGATGCAGTAGTGATTATGTGGTTGTTGATGTTTTATCAAGGAAAATATTCAGAGTCATTTTCCACCACTTTGACTGCTACTTCTGTCCTTTGTTTCAACATGGGGTAATAACTAGTGCATGAGTCAATGTTTATATTAAATTCAGCTCAAATTTTTTTCTAAGCCTGTGTCATACAGTGAAATATTTTCCATTACTTGTTTCTGAAAGTCTAGTTTGAGGCAGTTTACTCTGTTAAATAACATTAATACTAAGGACACAAAGAAGCAGCAAGTGTAGAGACTATTTCAGAGAAAAATATCAACCAAATATCAAAAAATGACAAAATCTGCTCCTTCTCCAACTTCAGAATCAGAACTTTTACATAAACTTTAATGTAGCTTGTAAGCCATCAAGACAGATTGATTACCATTCATAAAGGTAACCATTTCAAATTTGAAGGTAGCACTAATGTATAAGGCTGTCTATGTGATCATGCTCTATGCTAATGAGGTAGTTTAGGTGAGAGGTATGTGCTAATTAGCCATGTGCTGTCTCCCCAAAATCACCTCCAGCTAGCCAGTTACTCACAGAGTGATTAATGAAATCACTCGGATGTGTGCATCAGCATAACTGTTCCTAAAACATCATGGTAATGAACACAGTCAAAAAGCCATGTTAATCAATTACTTGGGCTTTCAGGCCAGTTATTTTACATTAAGAGGGTTCGTGGTCTGCACTCTTGTGGGAGGAGAAGCTGGACTCTGCCCTTCTGAGCTGGGAATTTCTGATTGAAGGCTTATAGTGCATGCATATCTGAACTGCTTCTTACTGAAGTTGGTGTGCCTTGTTTGCTGTGGCATAGACTGGATTCGGGCCTGCTGGATCTAGCTTTGTTTGTGTAACTTGAGCACTAATCCAGGCATTTTCTAAAGTATTCAATTGTATTTATTACTGCTTGGTAGTAACTTGATTAAAGTTTAGCTGTCATTCTAAGTCTTTTGGATTAAGGACTTGGGCTTCAGACCAGTTGTTTTACATTAGGAAGGTTTGTGGCATGCACTGTGGTGGCAGGACAGGTAGCTTTCATCCTTCTAAGTTGGGAACTGCTGATTGAGAGCCCAGTGTCTGTTATTCTTAAAGTGTATTAGTTCTGGTTTAAACACATGGACTTCAGGCCAGTTATTTTACATTAAGAAGGTTTGTGGTCTGCACTCTTGTGGGAGAAGAGGCTGGACTCTGCCCTTCTGAGCTGGGAATTTCTGGTTAAAGGTTTATAGTGCCTGAATATTTGAACTGTATCTTACTGAAATTGGTACACCTTGTTTGCTGTAGCATAGACTAGATGCAGGCCTGCTGAATCTAGCTTTGTTTATATGCTTGTTGTTTGTTTGCTTGTTATTTCCCTGGAACGCTAATTCCACCTAATACGCGGCTTCTCAGCGCTTCTGTGGATCACTAGTGATATCTGCATTGCTTACTGTACTTATTTCCTTGTTTCACTTGAAAGAAAGTTACTGTTTGTCAATTTGCATTTAAGTTACCTGTAACACATTGCACTTAAGTTACCTGGCACTTGCTCACTAAAGCAATTATATAAGTCAGCACTAAAATTAAAAGCACTACACCCTCACTCCCCACTGGCCCTGGTTTTCAATTATTAAGGAATTCCCAATATTATTCTAGCATGTCCAAAGGTCAGTTGTCAATCTCCTCTCTGGTCCAGCTGGTGAATCTGGGAATCTTGAGGCAATGTTACAACTGCCTCATGTACACAGACAACCCTCTCCTCCTCTCAACAAATTCCAACACATGTGAGAGATGCAACCATATAGCCAAACTGGAGGCTAAGCTCTCTCAACTCAGTACTGGCATAACCAGTCAGGAGGAGAAGGAAACCACACTCACTACAATTCCAGTCTCACATAGACAGACCACGACAGCAAACCAAACACATAATCACACAAAAACATACTCGGAGGCTCTAAATAAAGATCTGCCGAAGCAGCAGAGACCTCCAAACAGACACCCATGCAGCCGCTACCCCAAAACAAAACACGTGCAACACATATCTCACAAAGCCAGTGTGCCAAACAGTCACAGCCCTTAAGACTAAACAACACACCTGATACACTTGTAATAGGTGACTCTATTGTCAGGCACACTGACGTCCCACTCACCAGACTGAACAAGGAGAGGGTCACGGTGAGCAGCCTGTCGGGTGCTAGGATCCGCCACATAACACAAGCACTCAGGTCACTCCAAGGCAAGTACAAATATGACTCAGTCATTGTCCATGCTGGTGTGAATGACCTGAGAAGTACCTCCCTGGACTACATGAAAAGAGACATAAAGGAGCTCTCTGAGCATGTAGCCCAGGCCGGTATGACCCTGACCTTGAGGAGCATCTTACCCTCACCAAGAATGATGCCACAATATGAAGACAAGATGATCAATTTCAACAATTGGCTTAAGTACTGGTGTCATTCAAAGGGGATCCAATGCCTGTCAGCTTGGGATGATATGTTCGACAAGCCACGATGCTTCGCTAGGGACGGCTTGCACCTGTCACCCCTGGGCTTTCGGATATTGGCAAAGGCTCTTGCTACCCCCATAGTGCCTTTTTTAGGCAAGGCTCAAAAGACAAACCCACCTCCATAGGTATCACAAGGGATAAGAAACTAAGAGTAATGCTACTCAACGCCAGAAGTCTAAACCTCAAGATGCACTTTTCGAAACTCTCCTTAGCATGGAGAACATCGATATCTGTGCAGTAACAGAAACCTGGTTTAGGGCTCCCGAGAGCACCCCAGCACTACCAGGTTATACCTCATACCATGCTTTTCGGCCCCAAAACTTGGACCGAACCACAAAAGGAGGGGGAGTATCGATATTCATCAAAGATACCCACACCTCCAGGTTGGTGGCAAAGCACAAAGCATCAGAGACTATCCATGTGCAACTAACAGTGGGTAAAACTGCCTTCCAGTTTATAGCCTGCTACAGACCACCCTCCCAAACCCAGGAACCCCACTTGGCCTTCCTGAGAACACTGGAAAATATGAAGGTCTCTCCAAACACCATTATATTGGGTGACTTCAACTACCCAAACATAGACTGGGAGCATTACTCTAGCTCCAACACCCTAGCCCAAAGGTTCCTAGAATTTATAAACTCAAATGCTATGGAACAACTTGTTACCACTCCCACAAGAGGGAAAACATACTGGACCTGATCATCACCAACATGGGGACTCTATGCTCCAGACCAGAAGTGTATCCCTCACTGGTAAGATCAGACCATAAACTAATCTCACTGGATATTCACATCCCGACCCCACCCCTGCCCAGAAAACCACAGTGAAAAACTTCTCTAAAGCAAATTTTACACTCCTCAAAACTGAGGTGGAATCCTTCAAAGCCCCGGGCCTGTGGAAAATCTGCCGAGACCGAGAATCCTTTATAAACGCATTCTATGAACACCTTCAGGAATGCATGGATCATGCGATCCCAAATAAAACCAAGACCCAATCCTCCAAAGGCAGACGTCCTGTCTGGTGGACCCCAGCCATAAACAAACTATACAATAGAAGGAGGAAGCTACTAAATGATAAAGCAAAATCCCAAAAAGGGAAGGCATCACTGATCAGTATTAGCAAAAAACTACGGGCACACATAAAATTGTCTAAGGCCAGCTTCGAGAAAAAAATTGCACAGGACACTAAGGATAATCACAAGGCTTTCTTTAGTTATGCTAGGAACCTGGGTGGTAATTCCCAGATATGCTCAGAATTAGTCCAAAATGACAAAAAATACACCGAACCCACAGACATTGCCAACATCCTAGCTGACAGGTTCAGCGCAAACGTCTCCCCTCCCACCAAAGGGCAAATATCTATCCCAGCAGAGTGCTGCCTCCTGACATCTCAGATGCTCAGGTAAGAGCCGCCCTCTCCAAAGCAAAAACACAGCATCAATGGGACCAGATGGTGTCCCGGCTGCGTCCTACATGAACTCAAAGAAGAGCTAAACCCAAACATAAAACTACTGTTCAATCTCAGCCTTACTACAGGATATGTGCCCAAAGAGTGGCATACAGCAACAGTGGTCCCTCTCCATAAAGGTGGTGCCTCAACGGATCCTGGAAACTATCGCCCCATAAGCCTGACTAGCTTGGTCTGCAAAGCTATGGAAAGGATCATCATGGACCTCATAAATAAAGATATTGGGGACCTACAAACACTGGATCCTACCCAGTTCGGCTTTGTTAAGGGCAGATCCTGCCTCTTAAACCTGGTTGATTTCTTTGAAACAGTCACCAAGGCCATTGACGAGGGAAGGTGGTCCACACAGCCTACCTGGACCTCGCAAAAGCCTTCGATACAATACCCCACTCGGGCATTATAGATAAGCTCACCAGCTTAAATATAAACCCCTATGTCACTAGATGGATTGCAAACTGGCTCAAGGACAGAACCCACATGGTTAGAATTGCTGGAGCCATGTCAGACTCCAAACCAGTTACAAGTGGTGTCCCACAAGGCTCAGTCCTGGGACCTCTCTTGTTCGGTATATATTTCTCGGAGGTACAGGCCAACACGGAAGGACTGTGGCTGACCAAGTTCGCAGATGACTGCAAACTGGGCCATAATCGACTCTCCAGCCGACACAAGCATCTTCCAAAAGGACCTCATAGAAACAGACAACTGGTGCCAGAGCCATGGCCTCAAGCTAAATGCCAAAAACTGTATAGTCATCCCCTTTGGCAAAAACAAAGTGCCCACAAATTACCACATAGGTGGAAATCCATTAAGTACAGAAGAAGTAATTAGGGACCTGGGGACCCAAGTTGATAGCAATCTCTCATTTGACAACCACGTGGCCAAAGTGGTTAGAAAAACATTTTATATAGCCCACCTAATCATGAAGGGATTCACATCTAGATCAGGGGAGGTCATCGTGCCTCTTTACTCATCCCTTATCAGGCCCATAATTGAGTACAATGCCCCTTTTGGGATGTACCTTACCAGACACCTGCAGCAACTGGAAAGACCCCAAAAGTACCTCACCAAGAGGATCAAAGGGCTCAAACAGATGCCATATGCTGCCCGGTTAAAGAAACTCCAGCTCTACTCAGTGGCATACCGCCTGTTCAGAGGCGATCTGTGCCTGACGTATAAAGCCATGTCCAACCCGGAATTAATGGACATGCTGCACCTCAGAAAATCCAAATCCCATCGAGCTACGCTCGAGAGACTTGAACCTCAGCACTGAAATAAATAGGACATGCTGGAGGGACAGATTCATAACCCAGAGGCTCCCTTCACTCTGGAATAAAATCCCAGTCCAGGTTAGGCAGAGTCCCTCATTGACTCTCTTCAAGAGGAATCTTGATGAGTGGATGGGAGATCGTAGGTTTACCCCGGGTATCACTTCTGTGTCACTGTTAGATAGAGGCACAGTATACTAACCTCGAAAAAGGGCATAGCAAAATAAATTTAAAATGGGTGGCAAAAGCCAAACACATTCTGGCTAGGCTTATAAATGCCCTAGGGCAGATAGCCTAGTATGAACCTATGAACCTATGAACCTATGATAGGGGTAAGTGCTGCAGAGCTTTGTGATAAGGTAGGGTTAGGAGGTGTGTGCGTGACTGTATGTGAGGGGTGTGTGAGTGTGTGTCTGCTTGGAAGATAGGGGTAGGGGACTTAGTGAAGGGGTAAGGTAGGTATGTGTGTGTATATATGTGTGAGACTGGATGAATGGATGAGATCATGACTTGGTGGGTAGGGGGCTATGTCTATTTGAGGTGTATGTATGTGTGTGTGTGTGTGTGTGTGTGTGTGTGTGTGTGTGTGTGTGTGTGTGTGTGTGTGTGTGAGTGTGGGCTGAAGCGGCTGTCATACCTCAACACACCCCTAGACTAATGAACATAGTCTACAACATTGGGTGAGGGGACCACTAGTTCACAGGTTCATAGGTAGGTACTAGGCTTTCGGCCCTTGGGCCTATACAAGCCCAGCCAAAAAGGTACCCTGGCTTTTGCCACCCAAGAAAATTATTTTCCTGTGCCACTGTCGAGCAGAGCCACGGAGGTTATCCTCGGGGTAAATTTCCTATTTCCCATCCAATCATCAAGATTTTTCTTGAAGAGTGCTAATGAGGAGCTTTGTTTGATATAGATAGGTAGTTTATTCCAAAGTATGGGAAGTCTCTGGGACAGGAATCTATCCCTCTGGCATGTTCTGTTTATTGTGGTGACAAGGTTTAGGTCCCTAGAGCATGTAGCTCGGAGGGATTGGGATTTCTTTAGGTGTAGCATGTCCAACAGCTCTGGGTTTGACATAGCTTTGTATGTTAGGCAGAGATCACCTCTGAGTAGGCGATATGCGACGGAGTAAAGCTGGAGTTTTTTGAGACGGTCTGCGTAGGGCATCTGTTTGAGGCCAGTAATCCTCTTTGTGAAGTGGACCATTAGCCACCAGGGATAACTGCACTACAGGGATGGGAGGACCACTAGCCACCATGGATCATTACATAAGACTTGTGGCTTCATGGCACCTCTAACAGTAAGTGGATCGGGGCACCCTAGATACCAGGGAGACTATTCTTGTACCCTAATGGCACTCCTAAGAGTATTGAGGGCTGATAGGAACACTAGACACCAGATAAACTACTCTCATGTATAACAGCACTCCTAACAGTATTGGGATCAATGAGTGGGACACTAGGGAGACTACTCATGTTTGTAGGTTCATAGGTTCATAGATAAGTACTAGGCAACCAATCTGCAGACCATTACAAGCCTAGCCAAAAGATCCTATTCAGAAGTAAAATTTAGCTTCAAGGAGGGCAATTTAAAATAGACCACAGGAGAATTTGAGGCTGCTTATCCAATTGCCTAGGTTGACTTTGAAGGTGACAGGGATACTATTCTGTTTGACAAGTAGTGGAAGTTTGTTCCAGAACTAAGGATACATTGGGATATGAATCTAGCACAATATATTTTATTTATCTGCTGATGAAGGTTTATTTTCCTTAACTGAGTATTTTTGGTACCAATAGTTCTTTATGGAATAGGAGGTCAAATAGAGTGGGATCGTTCATGGCTCAAAAGGCTAGGCACAGATCTCCATGGAGGAGTCTATAAGAGAATGAGTACAGAGAAAGGCTGACAGTGTCTCCTGATAAATAAGATTTTTCAGGCCACTGATCCTTTTAGTTATGAATCTCTGAGGACTCTCAAGTTGTGTGATATGTTTAGACAAATATATGCCAAAAGGTGCATTGTATTCAATAATGGGTCTGATAAGATATGAGTAAAGGGGCTGAAGACTTTTTTGGATCTAGTAGAGATGCCTTTGCAAATTAGATGAGCAAGATAAAAGGCTTTCTGAACTACTGTGGAGACATGCTTGTTAAATGATAAGAATTATTAACAAGAGTTCATAAATCTCTTAAAACAGTGTCTGACCTGAGGGATGCATCACCTATATGTTAAGTGAAAGTGTTTAGTTTAACAAGATGAACTATGCTACATATTTTACATTTAATTTGAGACCATTGTCCTTGCACCAATTGTTGACATGGTCTAACCCATTTTAGAGCAATTGTGAGTCAGTTGAAGATCAAATAACAACACCCAATTTACAATAATCTACAAGCTTAGTTAACCATAGACTAGGAGTGCTGGCCTGAAGGTCTGAGAAATAAATATTAAATAGGAGTGGTCCCAAAACTGGGCCCTGTGGTACACCACTGGTAACTTTTTTTTTCTTTCAGAAGTAGCACCTGCAACTCTAACCACAAAGGTTGTATCAGACAACCAGTTAGCTATTCACCGCACAATAAAATAATTTATATTTAGATTTACAAGTCTGTCAATAATGCCTGCATAGAGGATAGTGTCAAAGGCCTTGGCAACCACTATCCACTGCTTCCATTTATTTTCAAAGAAATTAATGATGTTAAAATGTCAGGACCATCCTTTGACAAAGTGAAACTGATGAGGTTCCAGGGTTAACAGATTTTCATTGTCCAGATGAATGAAATCTGAGATAATGCCCTCCATAGCTTTACATATCAGGCTTGTAAGACTACAGGGTTTATAGTTACCATGGTGTGTGGTTGGGCTACCCTTGAGTAATGGCATTACAATGGCTGTTTTCCAAGCTTCAAGAATGCAACCAGTGGAGAGGCTTAGAGTAAAGTATTAAATATGGTTTCGGAAAGACCATATTTGGCACTGATAATTAGGCAGTCTGGTATATTATCAGGAACCATGGTTAAAGTATTGCTAGTTTTTGGCAGGGCTGAAACAATTTGTTCTATAGTTATTTAAGGGGGTGGCTGGGATTGTGGAACCTGTGGGATTGCCTTAACATTGGGTGGAGTAAAATTTGTATTAAATATGTTAGCTATTTTCTATTTCCTTTGGGCTACTGAGTATAGTATTGTTGTGGACTATCTCCAGACATTGTTGAGTGTTAGTTCTTAATTTTCTCACATGATTAAATTAGGATTTGTAGTTATTTTTGGTATTTTAAGTTCATACACAGCCATGAACTTCCTAATAGTTTCCTTAAACATTTTGCTGATTTGCTTAAGTGTGCTCTTAAGATAGGTACAATGAGACATTTTTTCTCAATTGTTTTTATTGAAAATTTTAACAACAAAACATTAATATATGATAATAGAAATATAAAACAAATATACATATCTAAAAGAATAACAATAAACAGCTAAAATAACTATTTACAATGCTGCCTACTATACAACAAATCTTTTTAAACAGAAAAAGAAATGTGATAAGAGTAGTTGTTAGCTAATTGCTGAAGTCTGTTTATCAAGCAGTTCTTTGAATTTCAACCATATATTTTATGAAGAGGCGATTCTAGATGTTCTTGTCTTGATTTTGATAAGTTCAGGATGACAAACTTCAGTTGCCAAGTGTACAAATTCCTTCATAATAGGAGTTGTCTGATTCTTTTAGTTTTTGGTGATTACGTTTCTTGGTAATGTTAAGACACTCCATAACAGAAGGTATTATATTTGCATGGCACATGAGTACAGGCAATTGGAAATACAAAGAAAATCCATGCTATATATTCAAGGTTCATGAAAATGAAAATTTTAAAGGAGGTTATTATCATATTAATATAGTAAGAGCTAACTGGTTTGTTTTTGTTTGCTATAAAATAGCCTTTTGCTAACCAATGAAATTTATTAGTAGCTATTTTAGTATGATATGATTTTGTTAAATTATTGGACTTACACCAAATACTTCCCTGAATATCTTTCCATTTGGCATTATAATTGTTATTTAACCAAGAAATTATTGTCTTAACAACTGAAGATAAGGAATATAATTCTAAATCTGGAAGACCAATACCACCCAATGTCCAATCTCTAATGCGATGGTTTAAAGCCCATCTAGCTTGTTAAGAAACCATAAGAATCTCAGAAACAAATAAGTATACTCTTTTATATTTTTGGGGAGTAAGAGGGATAAAGATTGTATTATATATAGAATTTTTGGAAGGATAATCATTTTAATTAAGGAGAGTCTCTCTTCTGAGTGAAAAAAATGTTCCATTTATTAAGTGTTTGTTTTATGGAATTTAAATTATTATTATAATTAACAGTTGTTATATCTTTAATATTATCAGACAACATTATCCCAAGTGATTTTATCATTTTTCACAATGTATTTATATAATTTCTTAAGTAGTATTTCATCTTATTCTCATTAAACTGAGTCCTGATTTCTTTTGGAATAGTTCTACTGCTTGGAATACTGCAATAAGAGAAGAAAGCAATCAGCCAAAGTTAATAGGATGCCATCTGCAAATAATTTTGTTTTGGGGATTAAATGTGTAAGCATTAAGCAATTTCTTCTTGTCATATAATTTATTTATATGAGTATTCCATCAAATGGGGTTTGTTTATAAATTTCTCATTATATTTGGTGTGGATAGGGACTACCTTATCAATACAACTATTTAAGTGGGTGTAGACATCAGAGGCACATATAGCACCTTGGGAAATGAAAACCTTCGAAGGAAGATTACAGCAGAATTTAATGAAGTAATCAAGTAACTGAATAAGGTTTGCTTTTGAGAAGATCCTAAATGCAGAGCTATTTAATGACACTCCTAAGATTGGGGATGGGGGATCCATCAGACACCAGGGAGACTACTCTTGTGCCATAATGCTCCTCCTGGCAGTACTTGGATCGAGGTGAGGGGGAACCACTAGATACCAGGAACTACTTTAAACTTGTATGCCATTAACAGTGCTTAAACCAGTACAGGGACTAGGGTAGAGGGAGGAACCACTGAAGACACAGGATGCAGAGATATGATATGAGACTGCGACCTTCTATGATGGTCTATGGCCAGAAAAGGAGACATAAGTTCATAGGTGTGTACTAGGCTAATGGCCCTGGAGCCTTTACAAGTGTAGCCCATAGGATTACCCTGGTATCGTGCCACTCAACCTTAGTTTTTAGTGCCTCTGTCGAGTAGAGCCACTGGAGTGATCCCCAGGGTGAATTTTCTATTTCCCATACACTCATTAAGATTCCTCTTGAAGAGGGCCAGTGAGGTGCTCTGCTTGACATGTATGGGAAGTCTATTCCATAGCATGGGCAGTCTCTGGGTTATAAACCTGTCCCTCCAGCATGTTCTGTTGATTGTGGTAATGAGGTTGAGGTCTCTGTAGCGTGTGGTGCAGAGGGATTGGGATTTCTTTACATGTAGCATTTCTAACAGAGCTGGGTCAGACATGGCTTTGTAAGTCAAGCAGAAATCGCCTCTAAGTAGACGATATGAGACAGAGAAGTCAATGCAGGGACAGGTAAGGGGAACTCTGCTATGTGTGTATGTGTTTGTGTTTGTGCTTTAATGTATACTTGTGAGTGTAGGAGAGTGACTGAGGGGGGAGGGATGCCTTTCCCTACACAATGCAGCCACCACAGTTAACTGCTGCAGAACTGCTGATCAGCATGTCCTGGGAGTTAACAGTGATTCATAGATATGTAAGTGAGCTGATAATGAGGTCTTTCCTCTTCATGGCTCACATGTTTATGATTTGAAAAATACAGCATCACTTTAATAACCCCATTTTACCTAGACTCTTAAGGCATTAATGAATCTTCGGCATACATGCACCTGCAATGTTTTGAATGAATACAGTAATAACCTTTAGCTATCCATCAACTTGCTGTCATGTTATAAGACAGTAGTCTTGGCTCTGTACATCTGTTCCTATGTGTAGCTCTTAGATTGTTAGATTGTAATAGTACAATTAAACTAACTGCAGCAACATTCATGAAGGCAGAAGGACTATGGTAGAAGTCAAGTATATAATAATACATAACTTCATAGACAAATTTTCTGTACAATAGACTGAAGGAAGAGGGTTATCATTTTTTGTCTGGAAATGGTAGACAATATTACTGTTAACCCCATACCTCTGGATAGTCAAAAACACTCTAGTAGGAAATATTTTTTCAAGAAATGGTTAGACATTAATACAACTGGTAATGAGACACTTCAGAATTGATTAAAGGTAGGAGATAAAGTGGTGGCTGTGGTTAATAGGGCATGCAGATATTGAAAACACTACAAAAGCACACATGCTGTTTCGTGGAGGTACTTAGTGAGAATGGATCACAAAGGCATTATGCTAAGGTGGTATTAAACATCTATACATGTAAATACGTATATCATTATTTAACATTTGTGAGGAACATGACCTCTGTAACAAGTGGAAGTGTACTGATATAAAACCAGCACAGTGTGAAGCCACCTCTGGAAGATGCTTTTGACAATAAGGTATGGATTATAAAATGAGCAAGCATATGAAATGGGACTAATGAATTATTAAACAGATGTTACTACTTCCGAGACTGTTCTCTGCAATTCAAGAACTAAGTAAATCTGGACAGTATTTGGTCACAGAGAATGATTTTTTGAAATATAAAATGCTACTGGATTATTCTTATAGATTATGACAATATCAGTATTTGTTGTTTTTTTTTTTTTTTTTTACAGTCACCATCCTGATTCTACACTAAAATAAATGGCAACAGGGTTTATGGAACTGATTTTCAGCATCAGTTTTGTAGAAATCATGTGCTTTGCCAGAATCCATCTGCTGCAGGCTTTAATAGTAATACTTCAATGAAACATAGTTGTTTTGATGTTTATTGTAAGCATCATTGTTACTGAGTCATAATCTGTTTGAGGATACTCTAGGGCAAATGTCATTAATTTGGTTAGGTTTTACTTGGTACATGACTGCAACTTTATGCTGTGCTGATTGTTAGGAACAGAGGAGCTGCGACGACAATAATATGAGTTTATAACGTTGAGTATTTTTCTGTCATTTCTCCATCACCTCATAGCATTATGAAGAATATATCATTTTCTGGTATTTTACAATGTTTTGGTCATGCTGAAAGAAATTTCAAAATTGCAATGTTTCATGTGGATGAATACAATTACCTTATAAACATACCACCAGGAGGCCTTTCTTTTGGATGTCAGTGTTTGCTTTGTTTAGAGGAAAATCATGTTTCTGATAAATCTGAGAATTGTGCCACTTTTAACAGAAAGACTGGCACTGATAGTGTGGAATTTATAGGCTCATTCTAGGCACTAAATGCTTTGTCTCTAACCCATATTCTTCCTATACAGCTTCTGTCTTTTCTGCTTCTTCTGAATTAACTAAAACAGGATATGAAACAATACAGAAGAGTAGAAAAATATAAAATATTTCAAAAGATGGAAGTTCCTTGCGTTTATATCACGTTATCAAATGATGAAAATAGCGAACGCTATTTCATCGAACCTAAAATATCTAAACCACATAATATTGAACATTTAGAACAGCAAATTTTAACCCTACACTAAACTAATACATACACTACTATCTATACACTTACCTTAACCCAAACTCTAACCCTAAGGTCCGCCACTATCACACACTCACCTAACCCGTGCCCTAACCCTAACTCACCTAACTTGCGCCCTAACCCTAACTCACCTAACCCGCGCCCTAATCCTAACAACCACACAATCCCATACTTACCTAAACTCGACCCATACATTTCCACCACAGTGCTGAAAATAGCAAAGCCACAGAACCGGCCAACTGAATTCTTTCCCTAGGAAAGAATTCGGTGTTCTGCAGCTTTGCTATTTTTAGCGTTTGCTCAAAATGGGTTGAAATTAGAACATTCGAAGTTTTAAAACTTCAGTGTTCTGATATAGACCCAGTTCCTTCATGTCTCATATGGGAGCAGGTGGTAGTAATCTAGAAGGCCAAACTTGACAGACTGAGCAAGGCAGTCCATCCTTATATTGATGAGATGCAGACCATGGTCACTAAAATGAAAGGTGTCTATAAATGTCTTATAGTTTCCCTGCAACCCACTTCACATCGACAAAGGTTTCTGAAGAAACAAGTAGTAGTCAAATAGTGTATAGGTATAAAAAGGCCATCTCCAACTATGGATGCTGCGGGTTCAATTTCCAGGCTGGAACACACCATTCATTTACTTTCCAGTAAGTCTTATAACTTCTATGTCCTCCTTCAGTATCATAGCTAGGCCAAGGAGAAGGGAGAAGCTTCCCCAGATGCATGCCATTAAAGGGCATGACTGGCAACTCAGAAACAAAGGCATTCATTTAAAGAGCCATGACTGATAATAAGGCGGCTTAAATGAATGTGTTCAGTTTCTAATGTGAGTGTGTATTTACAGAAGGACATTTTTAGTACTCAACTTTAGGTTGTGGTGGGAACCAGTCTGGTTTTCCAAGTGTGCTAACTGATCTAGTGGTCAGCTTCTGTCAGCCAATACTGATGTCACCTATTATGGTGGTCTTGTCTGAAATTGTATTTAATATCCAGAAGAGTATATCCTCTAGCATGGGAATATTATTACCTAGGGGTATATAGAGTCCTATAATACATAGATCTTTTTCTTCTTATTTAAGTTTAGGAAGTTGATGAGTATTTCACTATTCTGCAGTTTTAGGATGGGATAGGGGCACTGGGTAAATGTGAAGATGTTGAGATACCTTCTTTGTTTTGTATTTGATTGGCTCTAATTATGCTATGATTTATGGGAAGAAATTCTGTATCTTTAGTGCTTGGGTTCAAGCCAGATTTCAGTGATTGCTAAGATGTCTGGAATATAGAAAGAGAGCCACGCATGTAGTTCAGTGATTTTATTATTTATAGTACACAAGTTTAATGTGATGAGGTTTATTTTTTTTTATTTGGTGGATCTACAGATGTGGGAGGGGGAAAGTAGTTAGTTTATGGATTCAGGTGGTAAGGGGGAATGGGAGAAGTAAGTATACAGCTGATTAGAGAGGAGTCATATGTGGAGGGGTTGAAATGGGAGTCAGATTGATAGTTTTTATCTAACAATAGTGAGGATACTGTATATACAGTATTCAGTAGGATAATTAGACCTGGGTTGTGGTGGATATCACCACATTGAAGATTTGTGAGGAATACAGTTCTGATTTGGTATCTACTTTTACTCTTATGGGAGGGTATTTTATTTTGTAGACAGGTTGCTGGTAATGAAGTTCTTTATATTTAATGTAAAGACAGTATGTTAAGTTGTATAGGCTGGACGAGATGATATGATAACTAATGGTCAAGTCATGATAGCACAAAGAGAGGGGCAATGGTAGATGTATGGTTTGGCAATGGCATTGCCATTGGTATGGTGTAAAGGGATGTAATATTTGTTAGAAAATGAAGAAAGATATTCAGCATGATGGGTAGCTCTGTTTATGTCTTTGTGTATGTATGTGTTATTTATTTATATAAAACTGGTAACAAACACTCTGCCCACAACAAACTAGTACAAACAACACAAGAATGGCAAGCAGAAAAACGTCTGAGTTCTATTTTAATACAAAAGAATGAAACGCTTTTCGTTTGCTTCCAAAGCAAACTTCTTCAGATTACAAATGCACCATACAACAAAATGCATTTAAATACCAACAGGTGATACTTTTTACGTATCACAAACCTCCTCACCTTAGGAACTTTTAAAGAAACACTCACACATTAACACAGCTACTCACTACTGTAAAGTTACACTATGTGAAGCAGTGCACATCAAACAGTATAAACTTACATGAGCCCTAAACCTATCTAAAAACCTTACCATTTTCAAATTAGAATAAAAATACATTCTACAGTTATGTTTAAAATTGTTCAATACTTAAAAAGTATCATTCTTATGAATGAGACACACCTAAAGGACTATAAAATGTTTTCATCTTTGCAAGCTTTTCAATTTCAAAATGCAGCTGATAGAACAAGTTTTATTTATACCAGGGTAATTATAAGCATTCAATCTAATTTGCCACAGCAATTCTAATTCTTCTAACTGTAAGGGTACAGGACCACCCCTAATGTCTATAGCTACCTGGTCTATAGACATGAATTTAAATTTGTGGTCTTTGTGCAATTGTATGTGTTAGCTAGTGCGTTGTCAGTTTTACCTTTAGATATTGCATACTGATGTTCGTAGACCCTATCACGGAGTCTCCGTTCTGTTTTTCCAATATAGAGTGCAGTACAGCATTGGCATCTAGCTAAATATACCACGTGCCTGGAATTACAGCTGGACCGCTGTTTTAATTTAAATTGTACACCATTTATACAGAAATTATTGGTGACTTCAATGTGTTTACAAAAGTTACAAGCTTCACATTTGCCCATACCTGTTATTTTAGGAATGGTTCTATGTTGTTGTTCTAGCAAGTTCTTTAAAAATGTCCCCCTTCTAAATACCACTTTAGGACTGTCACCCAACTTTCTAAATAATACTGGATTCATTCTAAATAGTTCCCAGTTTTTCTGTATAATCCTCAGAACAGCTTGGCTGTCCACCGTAAACATAGTGGTAAAGCTAAGATGGAAATCTGGTTTATTTTTTGACACCTCACTGTTAACACTGTCCATAACTGATAAATTACTCACATTGTCACTTTGCTTTTGAGTGTTGACTAACTGTTTGGCACTGAGTATAGAGTTGTAAATCTTATTAAATCTCTTAATTTTTACTTCTTCTATTAATGAATCTAATAACATTTCAGGGTACCTACGCCCCAGAAACATACTTTTCAAAAACAGCATTCTTCTAGAAAACCATTCTGTTTGCTCACTATACGGGTGGCCCTTAGCAATTGGCCTTTGACCACTGACCGCTTCTGGTAGTGGGGATGACAACTAGAGAAATGCAGGAAGGCATTAGAGTACATACTCTTTCTGTAGATCTTAGCATCAAAGCATTTTTGTACTCTATTCTTTGAGAGCCATATATCCAGATATGCTATTTCTTCAGTGTCAAATATTGATGTAAATTGTAAAAACTGGATGGACTTATTAAAATAGTCCAATAGTTTATTGCTAGCAACCCTGTCACCTTTCAATAAAATAAAGATGTCATCCAAATAACGTGTATAGCAAACAACGGAATTATTTATATTTTCTAACTTAAACACAAATTCTGTCTCCCAGTATGCCATGACTAAGTTTGCTATACTGGCTCCACACGTGGAGCCCATGGCTACTCCTACTTTTTGCAGATAGTACACATTGTCAAAAAGAAAAAAAATATTAGACAGGATGATATCAAGTAATTCCATGACTAAGGAAATTACTACTTCTGATGCACCATTTTTCCTCAACATAAGCCCTACCCACTCCATACCTGTTAGGCGTGGAATGCATGTGTACAGATCTTTTACATCAACTGTAAGGAAATTACAGTCCTCATCGAATTGCAAACTGTCAATTTTACTCAGAAATGACCAAGAATCTTTATACACTTGGTTTTCAGCTGTCAAATATTTCTTAAGTAAACAATCAACAAATTTTGCACATGGATATGTATGTGAACTACGTCCATCCACTAGAGGTCTTATTGGTGGGTCTGTCAAGTTTTTATGAATTTTAGGTATCCCGAAAAAATAGGGGATCCCAGGGTACAGTAATAACATGTAATTATATATTTTCTGTTCTATCCTGCCTTCTACAAATAAGTCATTAATACTAATTTGTTGATATGCTCTGTTCACTTCTGAACGTGAGCTTACTTCATAGGCAGGTGTATCTAATAATAACTTCATCCTAGCCATGTAGTCCCAATTATCAAGGACTACCAAGCCCCCACCCTTGTCAGGTTTACACATTCGTATGTCCTGTGATTTAATAAATTCCAAATATTCATGTTCCTGTTTTCTAATGTTATGTACATAACCACGCTTATATTTGTTTTTAGTATTGTGTCTAATATCTAGTTCACATGTGTGTTCAAACACTTGGAGAATCGGGTGTAAAGGTGGGTTAAATGTACTAGGGATATGAAATTGTCAAACACAGGAGCATTTATTACATCACCCATCATCAGATTAAAATTCAATTTCCTGGTAAAGGTTTTAACATCTAGGATAGTGTTTACCATGTCTAAATGTTGGGAAGGAACAAAAGTATGTCCTTTTGCAAATAATTCAACAATGTCCGGATTAATCTGTACAGAGGAATAATTAAACACTTTAAAATCTCCTGCTTTGTTGGTTATTATCACTGGACTGTCTTTGCTCATAGAGAACATCCTCCCTATCTCTTCTGCTTGTTGAATTTGTGGTTGTTCTTGCTCATATTCTGATATGGGTTCCTCTGTTTCGGTTTGGCTCCTTTATTGTTGCCCAACCCAAATTTTGATTATCGTGGTTAAGGTGGGTATCATTATTCTGTCCTCGAGAAGCGTTCTGTAGTCTTTCGCTCCTATGGACCCCCCTGTACCTTCATTATTGTCCAATGGGGCTCCAGGCCTCCCACGATTATTTGTGAGGTCACCCACTTCTGGATGATTTAGATCTACACAATTGATGACATTACTCTCATTAGGTCTAATAACTGCATTGGGTTGTTCGGTCAAATGATTACCTTGCTGCCAAACTTGGGCCTTCGAAGGTGTAGGATAAGCTGTACCTTGGTCATATGCTGTACGGTCATGTTGAAGTTTTTTAAGTTTGTTAGCCCTCAATTTAAGTATATATTCGTCTATACTTGTAAAAATACGACTATACTCAAATTTGTACCATACAAATTCTAAGTCTGTTTTAATACTGGCATCCAAGTCTGTAACCGACAACATTGTTGGAGCTAATTTGGCTCAAAGTGGCAATTTCCAAAGGCTGCATACTATAAGAGATACACCTGATGAGCAGAACCAACAGCAGGGTCATTCGGGTCCCAGAAGGGACCAGAGTTTGGAGCTCCAACAGTCGCGAGCTCTACCTGGTAATATTGTACGCAGTGAGCTGGACACCCCCTCTGGGGCTTATGGGTCTACCCTCTTTAACAACTTGGATCGCAGATGGTTTTCCACTGTATGGAGCAGCTCAGGTGAGCAATGATGCGGGGCTGGCTGGAGGGGTAATGCTTCAACTTAAAATTTGGTTACTAAACTCAAAGATTTTGACACAAATCTTGTTAAACTAAAGAAATTACAGCTGGAGATATCTTATTTCCGAGAATGCCTCTCCCAGAAGGTGGTACCTAAAGGCCTGCATCGCCACTAGTATCCTACAGGTTTAGAACCTGAGTCAAGCTTTCATAGAGATTTATTAGACTTGTTTGATAAACGAAGTTTTGAATTAATGGAACTTATTGTCAAACACTACAGTAAATGGGTTGAAAGTCTTACTAAAACGGTTACAGACTTGGATGCCAGTATTAAAACAGACTTAGAATTTGTACGGTACAAATTTGAGTATAGTCGTATCTTTACAAGTTGTTGTGTCTTTCAGCTTATCCCGGTTAGGGGTCGCCACAGCAGTACTCCAGTCTGCTAATGTTTGGTAGTGGATTTTTACATGCCGAGTTACCAGCCCTGATGCACAACCTTCAACGAAGGCACGCCCATATAGATGAATATATGCTCAAATTGAGGACCAACAAACTTAAAAAACTGCAATGTGACCGTACAGCATATGACCAAGGTGCAGCTTATCCTACACCTTCGAAGGCCCAAATCTGGCAGCAAGGTAATCATTTGACCGAACAACCCAATGCAGTTATTAGACCTAATGAGAGTAATGTCATCAATTGTGTAGATCTAAATCATCCAGAAGTGGGTGACCCCACAAATAATTGTGGGAGGCCTGGAGCCCCATTGGACAATAATGAAGGTACAGGGGGGTCCATAGGAGCGAAAGACAACAGAACGCTTCTCAAGGACAGAATAATGATTCCCACCCTAAACATGATAATCAAAATTTGGGTTGGGCAACAATACAGGAGCCAAACCTAAACAGAGGAACCCATATCAGAATATGAACAAGAACAACCACAAATTCAACAAGCGGAAGAGATAGGGAGGATGTTCTCTATGAGCAAAGACAGTCCAGTGATAATAACCAACAAAGCAGGAGATTTTAAAGTGTTTAATTATTCCTCTGTACAGATTCATCCGGACATTGTTGAATTACTTGCAAAAGGACATACTTTTGTTCCTTCCCAACATTTAGACTTGGTAAAAACTATCCTGGATGTTAAAACCTTTACCAGGAATTTGAATTTTAATCTGATGATGGGTGATTTAATAAATGCTCCTGTGTTTGACAATTTTCATATCCCTAGTACATTTAACCCACCTTTACACCCAATTCTCCAGGTGTTTGAACACACATGTGAACTAGATATTAGACACAATACTAAAAACAAATATAAGCATGGTTATGTACATAACATTAGTAAACAGGAACGTGAATATTTGGAATTTATTAAATCACAGGACATACGAGTGTGTAAACCTGACAAGGGTGGGGACTTGGTAGTCCTTGATAATTGGGACTACACGGCTAGGATGAAGTTATTATTAGATACACCTGCCTATGAAGTAAGCTCACGTTCAGAAGTGAACAGAGCTTATCAACAAATTAAAAACTGTATTAATGACTTATTTGTAGAAGGCAGGATAGAACAGAAAATATATAATTACATGTTATTACTGTACCCTAGGATCCCCTATTTTTTCGGGATACCTAAAATTCATAAAAACTTGACAGACCCACCAATAAGACCTCTAGTGGATGGACGTAGTTCACATACATATCCATGTGCAAAATTTGTTGATTGTTTACTTAAGAAATATTTGACAGCTGAAAACCAAGTGCATAAAGATTCTTGGTCATTTCTGAGTAAAACTGACAGTTTGCAATTCAATGAGGACTGTAATTTCCTTACAGTTGATGTAAAAGATCTGCACACTTGCATTCCACACCTAACAGATATGGAGTGGGTAGGGTTTATGTTGAGGAAAAATGGTGCATCAGAAGTAGTAATATCCTTAGTCATGGAATTACTTGATATCATCCTGTCTAATAATTTCTTTCTTTTTGACAACGTGTACTATCTGCAAGAAGTAGGAGTAGCCATGGGCTCCCCGTGTGGAGCCAGTATAGCAAACTTAGTCATGGCATACTGGGAGACAGAATTTGTGTTTACGTTAGAAAATATAAATAATTCCATTGTTTACTATACACGTTATTTGGATGACATCTTTATTTTATTGAAAGGGGACAGGGTTGCTAGTAATAAACTACTGGACTATTTTAATAAGTCCACCCAGTTTTTACAATTTACATCAATGTTTGACACTGAAGAAATAGCATATCTGGATATATGGCTGTCAAAGAATAGAGTACAAAAATGCTTTGAGGCTAAGATCCACAGGAAGAGTACGTACTCTAATGCCTTCCTGCATTTCTCTAGTTGTCATCCCCACCACCAGAAGTGGTCAATGGTCAAAGGCCAATTGGTAAGGGCCGCATATATAGTGAGCAAAGAGAATGATTTTCTAGAAGAATGTTATTTTTTGAAAAGTATGTTTCTGGGGTGTAAGTGCCCAGAAACGTTATTAGATTCATTAATAGAAGAAGTAAAAATTAAGAGATCTAATAAGATTTACAACCCTATACTCAGTGTCAAACAGTTAGTCAACACTCAAAAGCAAAGTGACAATGTGAGTAATTTATCAGTTATGGACAGTATTAACAGTGAGATGTCAAAAAATAAACCAGATTTCCATCTTAGCTTTACCACTATGTTTACGGTGGACAGCCAAGCTGTTCTGAGGATTATACAGAAAAACTGGGAACTATTTAGAATGAATCCAGTATTATTTAGAAAGTTGGGTGACAGTCCTAAAGTGGTATTTAGAAGGGGGAAAATTTTATAGAACTTGCTAGAACAACAACATAGAACCATTCCTAAAATAACAGGTATGGGCAAATGTGAAGCTTGTAACTTTTGTAAACACATTGAAGTCACCAATATTTCTGTATAAATGGTGTACAATTTAAATTAAAACAGCGGTTCAACTGTAATTCTAGGTACGTGGTGTATTTAGCTAGATGCCAATGCTGTACTGCAGTCTATATTGGAAAAACAGAACGGAGACTCCGTGATAGGGTCTACGAACATCAATATGCAATATCCAAAGGCAAAACTGACAATGCACTAGCTAAACACATACAGTTGCACAAAGACCACAAATTTAAATTCATGGCTATAGACCAGGTAGCTATAGACATTAGGGGAGGTCCTGTACCCTTACGGTTAGAAGAATTAGAATTGCTGTGGCAAATTAGATTGAATGATTATAATTACCCTGGTATAAATGAAGCTTGTTCTATCAGCTGCATTTTGAAATTGAAAAGCTTGCAAAGATGAAAATGTTTTATAGTCCTTTAGGTGTGTCTCATTCATAAGAATGATACTTAAACATAACTGTAGAATGTATTTTTATTCTAATTTGAAAATGGTAAGGTTTTTAGATAGGTTTAGGGCTCATGTAAGTTTATACTGTTCGATGTGCACTGCTTCACATAGTGTAACTTTACAGTAGTGAGTAGCTGTGTTAATGTGTGAGTGTTTCTTTAAAAGTTCCTAAGATGAGGAAGTTTGTGATAGGTAAAAAGTATCACCTGTTGGTATTTAAATGCATTTTGTTGTATGGTGCATTTGTAATCTGAAGAAGTTTGCTTTGGAAGCAAACGAAAAGCGTTTCATTCTTTTGTATTAAAATAGAACTCAGACGTTTTTCTGCTTGCCGTTCTTGTGTTCATTTGTACTTATTTATATGTCAGCATCAAAGTATGTGTGTATTTTTTACTGTTTATAGAAGGGTTCTTTAAATCTTAATTATAAATGATCAGCTGACTTTTTAGCAAGATGTAGCAGGCTAACTAGTTAACTTTTGTTTTTACTTATACTTCTGTTCTGAAGTTAGTATTTATCAAGCATTGAAAAAGAGTATTTATCTAAAGCTTTGCATTTTAGTTTTTTACTGCTGGAACAAAATATTTGGATAGTGCATTTCTGGTGTTTTATTTTGAATATGAAGACAGTCACATATATCAGAGTTATAATTATAGTTCATCGGGGCAAATGAATACTGAAAATGAAATGGGAATATCAAAATTAATTCAGTGACAGTTCAGCTTCTAGAGTGTGGTAGAGTTCTTCAAGACCTTCAAAATATAAATGTTCAACATCAAGTAATTTATTTGCAGGCTTTTTTTGGTAGCAAATTATTCCAAATTCCCATCACCACCACCACATTATGTGACCAGGAAAATGCCATGGTAGTTAAATTATTTTCCTTTCCTCCCACACATGTGACTAATGTGGTATTTTAGCCACAGCTACAATCAAGCCACTCATTTACTTGTAAAGCTTTCACTGTGTCAAGTTTGAAAAACAGCATTGCACCCCCTGCCGAGAAAACTACAATGCTTGTCCTTCTATGACTTAACAATTGTGAACTGCAGTACCGGCATTCCATGCACCCTTCAGTGTCTGTGTTTAAAGCCAGGACTGATTACCTTATTGCTTCTTACTGACATTTTGTTGCTCTGGCTTAATATTACTTTGTACAAGTGTAAGATATGGATTGCATATGGCAGCTCATCTTGATAGACTTAGCACTGCACCCAGTAAGATACCTTCCATTTCAGACATACAGTAGAAGGTTAATGCAGTACTACTCGACTACTTTCTGTATGTACTCATGTGGCACTTCATTCATTCATTTAATCATTCATTCATTCATTCATTCATTCATTCATTCATTCATTTATTCATTCACTGGTGTTGTATTCCTTTTAACTTGTGCCTATGACAGCACAGCTCGTTGAATAACATTTATTGTTGGTGAGCTGAATTTTATTTCAAACAGTGAGAACTTTTCATTTAAACATACTCCCCAAGTCAGAACTAAGTCTATTTGAGGGAATTGGAAATATAAGCCTTTATGTTTTGCGTCACCTTTGTGTAAAACATTCAATCACAAATGTCCTTTTGATGACCACCATTCATTAAGCTACATGTCTGTGAGATGCTATGTGGAATGTTCCTTAGCCTGGCACATAAATTAACTATCAAAAATCTCAACACCAGTAACTACTGGAGAAGAGAGGAAGTGGAAACCAGCACACAAATTCAGATATTCTGCACAATGCTCTGGAGCTCTATCTTTATGAACTGGTACCCTGGGCTGGATCAAAAAGAAAGAAAAAAGTCCTCAAATTCAGGAAAAAGATTCTTTGATCCTCTGAAAAAGCTTAAGCTAGCTCCTTGTTCCTTGTTACAGGTATCGCCACTAAAACACATGCACATGCACGCGCACGCACACACACACACACACACACACACACACACACACACACACACACACACACACACACACACACACATTCATACAATAATTTAAACAGATGGAATGTTACACAACTGCGGCTATTTAAATGAATGCCAGGACTGCACTCTTGCCCATCTGGAAACTCAACTGAATTGCTGATTCTGCCCCTTAACAGCTTACAGTCATGACAGCTGCCTTCTTTGCCTCACCCTAGCTATGGTCCTACTGTTTTCAGTCATCTGAAATCTGACATGAAGTTTGTATGGAGTGTCACTTAGGTTTTCGTGCACAACACACACACACACACACACACACACACACACACACACACACACACACACACACACACACACACACACACACACACACACACACACACACAGCTATACCCCAAGTTCAAGCTTCAGTTACACACCTCTCAGTTAGAGCTTCCCAATATAAATGTTGAATTCTCATACAGGTCTGTGATGCTATAAAAGGAATAGAAACATTACAGAAACAGCTCCCTTCCCCTTAAACCACTCTGTAGTGAGTGTAGGAAATCATCAGAACAGCAGTCATAAAATAATTCACAGTGAAATTGAAAAGGAAATGTCATTTTCTTCAAGTCTAACGATGCTGATATTCAGTTTGATAAGCTCAGAGAGGACTCAGGTCACATAATCTTTACTTACTAATACTCTCCTAATTGTAGAATTGATTTGTACCACTAGCATTATGCATTTCTGACACTTACTAATGTACTTCCATGCTCTGTCCAGAATAATACTAGATTGCCACTTATGAAATTTAGCTGTTCTATTTGGGGTAGTACAAAGTGTGTATGTTTGATTAAGAAAAATGCTACAACTGGAAATATAGTTAGGAACAGAAATGTGTCTAATGTGACACTATTCTTACTTATGTACAGTAACTTCCTATCTTTTTTCTGTTCTTACAGGGAGTCATGTTAGCTACATTGCTAAGGTTTCACCCATAGTTCCAGAGTCTGGGATAATGACCTATGAGTACAACGTGTTTGGAGTTTGCGTCTTCTTCTCGTGCCCACATGTTTATACTGGGCAGTCAAGTTACTTCCTTCCCCACAAAGCATGCTAGGTGAAAATAGTTGTCCATACACGCTTGCATTTATCCTTACCCTTGTGGTATGGGGTATGCTGAAAATGGACAGCAAATGATCAGCTGATTTGCGTTGCTAATCAATAAGTAATCACCATCTCTTTCTGTAAAATGCAAATAAACATAAATGATTAAAATGTTTTTTCAGAGTAGTCTCATGTTACTCTTGCAGCCTTCAGGCTATAGCAATGAAAGCTATAAATAAATCACCATGAGCAGTAAATGAGCTTTGGCCTTTTTTGTTATGCACAACTGTATTGATCTGTTTTTTAAGTTTATTTATGCCCGCATAATATATTGACTTTAATAACTGCCAACAGGTCTCATTGTTTCAGGCACAAGAGAAACAGTTTATTTAGACTTTAGATTTACTTTAGAATGTTGTCATGATTTCTTTTTTATATTATTTTAAGCTGCATTTAATGAATGCTGTTAAACAACATTTATACTGAAGGAAGCAGCAACAGCTAATCCTTATATAAACAGCAGAAAGTAACTACAGTTTGTAAGCATAACAATTGAAGGCATGGCTCAGCATTCTTTCATTCACAGTAACTTAAGAATAATGATGTAGCATGCTGTCTACTAAAGAGTCACATGACTACATTGTGAATAACCAAACAGTTATGTCTTAAGCCAATCTATGCTAACTTACCACACATGTATTGTATACTGTCTTATACTGTCCCTCAGAGCTATTAAACCATATCGAAGTATGGTTAACTCACCAGCACTGGCTATGCAGCAACCAGCTAAACACTCACATTTTATATACTGTATATAGATATACATATATATATATATATATATATATATATATATATATATATATATATCTATGGGTCTGCTTATCATCAAAATGTCGATCACCCCTCGTCGACACCACTAACGTGAACTCCGAACTGCAACTGTTGATAATGTTGAACACTGATATTCCAAAATGCAATATCTCGCCTCCTTTTTGACCCATGGTAGCACTTGTTTTGTGGTGTGGAGTGGTCAGAAATGTTGATGTTTGATGATTTTTCACTATTTTGAGAAATCGGCATTACGGCTTTTGTGTAAAGGAGTCGCCAATATGAACATTCAGTGATGGGTGATCGACATTTTAATAGTAAACCATATGGGTCTACTTTGTTTTGTTGAATCTCATTTCACTGAATTTCATTTCACCCCGGCCACTTCACTGAAAACTCAAATTTTCCCGACTGTAGTGCAATCCTGGAGTTAGTAGATATAGTTAGGGGGTGTGGGGGGCTCCCCAGTTAGTTTGAGTACACATTGTCTTCTGGAGAGAGTTAGTCATTGGTGTTGCATCTATGCATGTCTATTGTTTAAAATGTATTGTTTTGAAGTTTTTGGTAAAATACAATATAAAACAATCAAGGGGGGGCTACTCTCCCCACAGCTCCCCAACTATATATACAGTGGGGAAAAGGGACATATACCTTTTACTTGCCTTACAATACCCTACACAGTGCCATATATACTAAGTTCAGTTCAGTGAAATGAAATTCAGTGAAATACGTTTTCAGTAATTTGTGTTTTCAGCGATGTGGTCGGGGTGAGGTGAAATTTAGTGAAATGAGATTCAACGAAACAAAGTAGACCCATATAGTTATTTATTTATTTTATTTATTTATATATACATATTCATATATTTATATATTTATAGACACACACACACACACACACACACACACACACACACACACACACACACACACACACACTCACACACGGACACACACACACACACACACACACACACACACACACACACACACACACACACACACACACACACACACACACACACACACACACACACACACACACAACTCCATGGTTGAGCAACTGCAACCAAACTGAAAGAGCTAGATTTATGTGATGGAAAATGATATAAGAATCAACCAGAGCATAAAATGATGAACTCAGCAAATAATAAAATATGCAGCAAAATCTGCACTCAGCAAGAGCATCTTTGGACAAAATGAACTGCGCACACACACACACACACACACACACACACACACACACACACACACACACACACACACACACGCACACACATAAATATATATATATATATATATATATATATGTAAAAATATTCAGCACATTTTTATTTTAATGAATTTAGTAAAATAGCAAGGTGATGAACTGTTTAGTTCTGGTTGGTTGGGGTGTTTGATCAAATTTGTGAAGGTTTGAAACGTAATACAGAAAATGATATGATAGGAAATGGTTGGTAACTATGCATAGGTACTGACATACAAGTAGGATACAGAGACAAAATGCTAAGGTATATAAAGGTGGCTGTGAGCATCGATTATGGTAACTCTGCTACTAATGGTTTATACAGAGGCTGAAAGGTCAGGTGTAAATTTCTGTTGTGTACTTGGTACAAAGAAACAATGTGTTATGAGTCAGAGGCAGAAGCTCATGCTTAATAATGTCTCTACAAGGGCAGTTGATACTATTACTATCTTAAAATGGAGCAGAAGTATAAAGCAGTAACATTAGAACTGGCAGGCAGTGGTGAAAAATGTATGAGATTAGTGACACTGTCGGGGGCTGGACGTATGTATGTGCTGGGGAGAAGTATAAATTGGCTGAAAGTACTCACCATATGGCTGTTGTAACTAGGGTTAGCCCATTGCAGTAGTGGGACATGTCCTTTCTGGAACACCATCAGATGTTGCTGCTTCATTGTCCTCTCACAGTTTGCTTGCACATACCATTAATAAAGGCAGTTCGGACTGTTGTAGTGCCATCAGTTGTCAGTGTGGACACGTTGGAGCCTGGCATATGGTTATTGTGAAAAGGACACTTTATTGTATACTATTAAACTGAGAGGTCACTGGCAGTTGTCATTTTTACTACTGAATAGAACATTGCTGATTTGTGTAGTGTGACCCTTTGGCTTGTTCATGACATGTATTTATCAAGGGGTAAAATACGCAAGCAGCTATATTCAATTCATGCTTTCCTTAATATATATGGAATATTTAAACCATTACCTTTGATGTATGAGTTAATGAAGCCTAAAGATTTTGTAGGACATAATGTGTTTTAGAATTTAGTCCTGGAGCTAACTGAACATGTTGACTGAGTTGGGTCCCCTGTGCATGTTATTTTTCATGTTGAGCCTACAGCAATAAAAAGGGTTGTGATTCATTTTACCCCCCTGCTAAACCAAATGGTTATTTTCATCTTTGCCAGAATTTATGGTAGAAAGGTTAGTCACTAGGCTTCATTCTGCTGTACATATGGAGCTCAATCTGTGATAGGATATTGATGGCACTTCTTTATTTACAGGAAGCAGAAGTGCTTGATGGTCTTAGTTGTGGCTCAGTTGCCATATTACCTTTCATTCATTATTTTAAACATTACTATGTTTTGGGGTACATTCACAAGTTCCAGATAAGCATGGCTGCACATACTCATTTTTCCCCAATATTCCCACCTGTATTTTGGAGTGCCTGTGATTTAGTACAGTGCTGTAGCTGAAGGCAGACATCAGTATTTACATATACTGGTCGGTCAGCTCTTTGTGGATGCTTCCTGCATTGTGTTTTCATTAATTAAGCAACAAAATAGATTAGAGGACCTGGATCTTTGTGTTATTGCTGGGTTACATTTAATTCCACCAAAACAGTGTTCTAATAGAAAGGAGAATGCTCAGTGTATTTTTGCTAATAAGATATACTACACATTGTTGGATTTCCTAAAAGCTATTGCTTAGAATATCTGCAGCTAAAAGTCATAATTTGTACTGTCTTAAAGGCATTTGCATGTTTTTCAGTGGAATTTTTATCAACCATTGTGGCATTTAGGGTACCACATCCTTGCTTCACTACATCACTCTATCTGTCTACCTGTCTGTCTCTCTATATGCATAGTATGGGTTATAGACAAGTGGTTGTCAATTTAAGTTGTTGAACAGAAAAAAAGTCAATCAGCTGAGCACAAATCAACTCATTACATGTACTGGCTTTTTTATGTGAGAGTTTTATACTGTGAGGATCTGGGAATTTGCTCTATATCCACACTGTACTTGAGTCTCAAAGATGGTATATATAATTAACAGGGGGTGTCAGGGTGCAGGGGGAGTTGTTGTTTTATTTTCATTTGGTGATTGAGCTGTTGTGCTTGATCACTTGAGGTTCAATGTCTTCATTTTATGATAATTGACCCCTCTCTCTCTCTCTCTCTCTCTCTATATATATATATATATATATATATATATATATATGTATATATATATATATATATATATATATATATATATATATATATGTGTGTGTATATATATATATATATATATATATATATATATATATATATATACACACACACACACACACACACACACATACACACACACACACACACACACACACACACACACACCACACACACACAGATAGATAAATATAGATATATGTAGCATACCTACGATCTAATTATTTTCACTCTAAGATCCTGTGAGTTTGAAATGTATGCAGTACTCAGGTTCATATGAAGAGGAGCAATGCAATCTTATCTGAGGTCATACAGGCTTGGAGAAACCAGGGTATTAGTTATAGTCCCCCTACATTGTGTGATGTGAGGGGAGGCTTGCTCTTCCCATAATTAATGTCAAATGAATCCCTTCTGCATTTTATATTTTGTGCTCAATCAGTATCTTTTTTGAGGAGTCAACATTTGCAACTCCTTGACCTGTCTGGAAAAGCCTGTGTCAAAATGCTGGAAAGGAGGTTTTGCCTAACGCTTAAACTTCTGATCAATGAGGAACTTTGCAGACTCTACTCATGACAAGGAATAGTTTATCAACTCTTTGTTCCTGCACAGATATTGGAGGAGTTGTTGGAGTTTATTTGTATGGGTTCCATGCATTCTGGGAATCAAGGGAAGGCATATGACCATCTACCCTGAGATGTCTTGTAGGAGATGCTACTATAACAGTGCATGATCCTAGTGTCAGTGCTGGCTGTATGAAACCTGATCCTTGTATTTGAAGAGTGAACGTTATGTCTACATTTTGGGCATTAGGTCAGAAATATTCTGGGCTGAAGCAGGACTCCACCAAGGATGGGATTTGTCTCACCTCATATTTATGAATTTCATGGAGAGAATATCAAGGTGAAACTCAGGTTTTGGATACTATCCACTCTGGAGACATGATGCTACACATTTTTTGTTTCCAAATAAAGTTGTCCTCTTGGCACTGAGTAACTGTGATCTCTATTCACGCATCAGTTGTGAAATAGGTGGGGTGAAAATTGACCCCTCCAAAATCAAAGATAATGGGTCTCTCTCAGGGAAAAAAAGGATTACTCTCTGCAGATGAGAGGTAGGTAACATCTCCCAGGAAGCAGTTTAAGTACTCTGGAGATTTGTTGACAAATGAGGCCAGATGAGATTGCCGGACTGATAAGTGGAGTGAGGTGAGTGTTGCAGCAGTGATGCAGGAACCATACCAGGCTGCTAAGGTGAAGTGAGAACAGATTCTCACTTCACCTTTCCTCTGGTGATGAGCTATGGGTAGTGACCAAAAAGATGACATCAAATACATGTGTCAGAAACAAAAGTACTTGGTATAATGCAGACTGCTAACTAGGGTGGGGCAAAGAAAGAGCTGTCCTGGCGCAAGCTGATACGGGGAAGTATCGGCAGTTGGCAGTGAGGTGCAGGCACAGTAGTAACATTCTTATAAAAACCCAAACTGTAAAGCACCCTTTCCTTTTTCTATCATGCACTACAAGACCTAGTTTTTCCATATATTTTGATGTGCTAAAGTGCACACAACAATTAGCTGGGGAAAGCAGGGAGGTATGTTGCAGAGAATGGGTCTACTTCTTACAGGTCTACCTTTGTGATAAGTACATGTTTTGTTACTGATAAGAGAAGGTTTATAGGGTCATACTTTATAACGGCAGTATTGGAGTCCCTAACAAATCCTGCAGGATGGATAGCTCTAGACGAATATCTGCTAGAGTGTAATGCCCTCAAAGGAACAACTCAGTCTTGACATTACAGCCAGCTTACAATATCCTCAAAATTCCTGAGGGAAGACCAGGTGATTATTGTACAAATATTATCCAAGGACACATGCCTACAGAAGGATAATGAAGTTGCTATTGCTCTAGAGAAATGTACCTTAAGTATGGCATGGAGAAGCTTCCCATATTTTATATAGCAAAATTGTATGCAGAAAGATGGGAACTTGTCAGTTTTGAAGCAGCCTCCCAGTGATTGTTTATAACACAAAATTAATTCATTAAAAGCCATTTTCAGCTCCAAATGAATTTGCTCTTTATCTCACTATTATGTGGCAATGGGGTTGGTATATAAAAGATTGGGAGTGTGGTGGGTATCCCTCCATGTAGAGAGCAGGGGGGACATGTTCCCTGCAAAGAAAACATAGTCTGAGGTTTACTGAGATACATTCATTGAATTTTTTTTATAGCTTGGCTCTCTCTGGAAGTTGCTTTGGTAGAGCATCATGCAATGCAGTAGATATTACATTTGATTATAATACTCAGAAAAGAGGACAGGCAAATGACAGAATTGTTTAGGTTTGTCTCTGTGGTCACTTTGGATATGAAAGAATGGCTAGTTGTAAGTATAACTCTATCTCTTTGAAAGACCAGATGTGATATTAACAAAGGCAGCAATACCACTGGGAATTATCATTGCAGATGTTACTGCCACCAAGGTCTTTCAGGACTAAGAGCTTTAAATTCTCTGAAGAGTCAAGTTCACAGGGAAGTGATGTAAGCTTCCTCAGCATGAATTACAAATCCCATAGTGGCACAGGAACCTGTAAGGGCAGTCTGAGAAAAGTACCTTTAAAAAAGGTTTTGCACTTTTTAAGTCATGCCAAGGAGGAAGATTCTAGTCTGGAATAGAAACTGGATCTGATTGCGAGATGAACTTTGATAAAGGGGTCATTAAGACCCAACTGAAAATTTCAGTAAGGTAGTTCAAAAAACAAGTTGTTAAATCGCAAAAAGGATCTATATCTCTGCCTGATGTTCACAGAAGCATGCTTATTTACCTCGGTACATATTTAGAGTAAATAAGCTTTTTAAAGAGAAAATGGCCTGCATGACTTGAAGAATTAATGGTACTAATGGAACTGGAGAAGCAAAGCTGTTGTTTTGAGGGAGAAGGTAGGTCAGAAGGGTTTACATTCGGCTACCGAATTCTAAAAAATGTGAACTGCAAACAGTGAAAGTAAAACAGCAAACGGAGAAAAAAAAACTACATTGAATGGCCATAGTTGGCCAACATCACACACACACAACCAGTCAAGGTGGGGGTGAGCAACACACACCCCCCAACTATATATACCAACTACGAGATTGCACTACAGTGAGGAAAAGGAAAAATTTAAAAGGTTTCCCGTCACTTACCTTATGTATTGCATTACTTCCTGGTTGTTGGCCAACTATCTGTCTGTTATAATGTCCTTGCTCCTACATTCTAGGGTGAGTGTATCAATTTTTCGAAGTTTCTGTAGTTCATGTGTGTAAGAATGTCCATCACTGTCCACACCTTAGATTGCTGTTATTGGATGGGACACAAAATCAACGTTCTGGGACCACCAAATTCATAACATCCACTATACCACCCTTATGTGAAGCCAGTCTGGGGAGCCACTGGAATGGTCACAGCCAATTGTCTTGAAGACTTGTGGAAAAAGTGAGCTGTAATAGTGTTGGAATTTTGGAGCTTGGATACCTGAGCTTGTACGGAAAATATCCATTTGTCAGTTTGATATGCTGGCCAATGGCTTGCATCCATTCGACATTTTATAGAGCTCAGAAGATGAAAAGATATCAAATGGGAATTTGCGCAATTCACTGTAATTTCCAGGGACTGGAAAGACCTGAGCAGAAATTCCTTGAGCATGATCAGTTTCTGAAAGGAAGCATCCAGGAGCAGACTAAGAAGTATGGGAAGATCTTGACTTCCTGTGTGTGTGTGTGTGGGGGGGGGGGTGTCTGCAGTAATAACATGTTTAGTGAACAGCATGGGGGGGCTGAACTGAGACTGAACAGAAGCAACAGGAGCATATAGAACTGGTAATGACTGGTTCCTACCTGGAAATGTAACCACCTTCTGGATGCCTAGGTTTTTTTTGTGTAAGAAGGTGTCTTCGAAAAACTTCTGCTCCTATTGTGATCAACAGGAAAGGATGGAGTGCACTTTGAGGATATGAAAGGTTTGCTGGGGAAAAAAGTTTTTTTTTTAATATGCTTAAATTCAGAAATGGCCTGATGACTTTTGCTTTTTTACCACAAAAAAGAAACTGAAATAGCATCCAAACCCACTTCTGGTCTAGCTGAACTTCTTCAAAGGCTCTTTTTAATAAGAGGTGAGTACTTCCTTCTTTTCAGCATTTTTCAGATGTTTAGGGATATTGGGAATGGGAAGGGATAGTCGGATGACAAAAGTTTTAAATGCAATGAAAAATTCTCTGGATACTGTCACTTTAAGCCTCCTTTCCTTGATGATAGACATCCAAGCTGATATGTAGGGGGTAAATGAATTGCTTCCAGAGAGGGACAGTTTTACAAGGCCCCAAAACTGTTGCTGTCCACATGTGAGCAGACCATAAAAGTGTAGGGAAACACTAAGATTATTTGTGTCTGGCCCTGTGACCCTGCTGAACATTACTGTGTGCATCTGGCCTAATTTCAGTTACCCCCTACTGAAGTTTGGGTTGTGTGCTAAGTCAAGATCATGTAAAGTGCTGGCTCTGCTGCATGAAAGAAAAGGTACAGTGTAGAGGCTGAAATCTCAGACTCACCCATGAGAGATTCACCTTTTTATGTACTCATGTATTCTTCAACCTTTATTTAAAATCATGCAGATAAAAATAGTGCATATAAAAATATTTCATTAATGTCCTCAGCAAAATCTGTCAGCCTGAGCCACAAGAGTCAATGCATTGCTATGCCACATTCATCAGTTCTGGCAGTTTCTTTAGAGGTATTATAAAGAATGATCACAATAAGATTCCTGATGTTCAAGGTAATAGAACCTTGGGACAAAAATGTGTCTGTAGGACTTGTCTGGTAACCACTTGATTGTCTGGTGCACTGTAGCTGCTAAATCACTTTCAGAATGCACCTTATGAGCAGTATGGTTCAGCATCCTCATGGTTAACATAGTGGATGAGTAAAATAATTTTCCAAACCTTTCTATTTCATGAGACTCCCTCTCTGGGGGATGAACAGTGGTGTCCAGCAGTGCTAGAGCTTTCTTAATTGTCAATACTGAGATTAACATTTCACACCAAGAAATCTCCCCACCAAAAGGAGAACCGCCCACGTGGACTACTGGATGGACCTACAGGCCTTCAGGATCCTCGAATGTGGGGATAGTATGGGTCACTGAGCCTCCCCTCTGGCACATCTGTTCTAAGTATTCTTCAAATCTGGCGACTTTGATGGAAGCTTAAAAGTTTGCACCCTCCTCATCATCCAAGTCATCTCTGGGAGACTCCAGAGGGGAATCAATACATTTGCAATTCTGCAGGGCTTTCCTGGGCATCTTCAGATATGGGAACACTAAAGATAAAGAGACTGTTTTGGAGGAGGACTTACTTTGAGTATACTCCAGAATCTTTGAGTTCCTCTGTCCTGTTGTAGGACTACAAGTTAGAAGGTAAAAATCCTAGGTAGGTGCATCTGTAAACACTGATGCTGCCTCCGGGGGAGCAATGAAGAGAATGGAAGAACAACAGATCATATCTGTAGCTTGGAAATGAAGCCAGGAAATGGCTTAACACTGATGTAATCAGCAATGAGCACTCTGAGGCCCAAAAGCTCAGCACAGATGTCAGTGCAGAAAACTGACATGAAGATTAAGAACCTAGCATCTAGCCTCAGATCTGAGGCTACTGGTGTTGACAAAACTAATGATTACTACATGAAAGTCAAGAAAATTATTTATTCTTTTTTATTTATTTACTACATTTGATAACCTGGTAGGTGGTCTGGTCTAAAGATACTTTTCAGGCACAGCCCAAGTCAAAAGGCTACAATTATGATAACAGTAAAACAAAATAGCAGGAAGACACAATTATTAAACAAGTTTGGACTTACATTAAAAAGGTCACAGTACATATATTTCCATTCATAGAACTTGGTATTCAGAATGAGAATTGTAGAAGAGATATGACAAAATATAATTAATATTTCATTTTGATCACATAGGAAGAAACTTTACAATTATAAAGGTGATGATAGTAAAGAAGGCTGTTTAACATTGCTAATAAGGTACAGGTAGCACTGATACTGTGAGAAATGCAGCATGGAAGTGGGTCTGGCAACCTGGTGGCCAATGTCTGTCAGAAAACTTGTAGTACCAGTGAATTATGCATTGGGATGGGGGAAATCATAAAGGAATCTCTACACCTAATAAAGGCTGGGTAGGTCATGGAGCACCTGATCACCTAGCCTAAGACTTCAGCATGATTTCTTTCTTTCTATCTATCATAGCCAATAGCACAGATGACAGAAGAGGGGGCAGATCTCAACACAGTAACTGAGATAAGCAGGGAAGCACCCTTACCTGTACTCTTCACAGTTCATAGGTGAATACTAGGCTAGCTACCATGAAGGGACATTTTAAGCCAATAACCTGAGGTAAGAATCAAACTCTGCACTTTGTTTATATGAGGTGAAGACCATAACCATTATGTCAAACCAACCACCATCATCAGAGGAGGACTCTTAAACTATATATAGTTTTTACAGCACTTTTAGTAATTAGTTTAGATATGGACACACACAGAAGCCACTGGAGAAGGAGACATAAGAAGATGATTTCTTCATTTTAGACAAGGAGTGAGATGAAACTCTCTGTCTTGAAAAAAGGGTAGCCTCAGATTTAGGAGAGGGAACAGGAGGCAGATGACGTGATGTCCCAGTCGACAGGCAGTGACTGCTTGATTATGTTCAGCTTCAAAACCCATTTACTTTGTTTTTAAGTAGCCTTATAGAAGTCTATACACAGTGGGGCACTTACTGATATTCTGTTAGTCACCTAAACAATATAAATACCACATGTGCCTGTCATCAAAAGGAATTCTGCATAGGCACAGCTCTGGGAAGAATACTAAGTTATTTGGAAGTGATAGGAAAAGGCCTAGGTTAAGGAAGAGAAAAATAAATTCCTGACTGAAAATTTCTAGACAGTTTTCTGAAAATATGTAATAAATTAGGGATAAAAGAGATGATTAAAACAAGATTTTTGCAATTCACAAAATAAGTAAAAAAGCAGCCAGCTTTGTAGCACACATGTAGCAAAGCAGATCTGTACAAACTAGACACCACAGTATTTGGTGGGAAAGCAGGAGGGGGTGCAGACAAGCATACATTATCTGACAAGCAGCCCAAGTGACTGAGCTTTAGTCCTGCCATTACAAAGGATAAGCCTCCTCTTGTTAGATATGGAGCTCTTTCACAGTTTTGCTGTGCTTACTCTCAATAATGTAGTGAGCACCTTAGTAACCCATAAGGATCTATGAAGAGGGATCGTTTCTCTTCTTTGTTGAAAGGAGTCAACTGATGTAGTCTGAGCACCTTGTGAGGATGACCACTTGTACTGGGCAAAGCCTGCTCAAAAAAAGCCCTGAGAAAGACCATGAACATCACTTTGGAGAAATTGTTTCTTTCAATTTGTTTGGGAAGACCTGGGCAGAGTGGCTAGGGATAGACATGTCAGGTCTGTCATGTTCAATGTGTTAACACTGCAGCCCTCGCCAGGACAATGCATGGCTGCAGTTTATGTGCTGGTTTGTGTGTGTGTGTGTGTGTGTGTGTGTGTGTGTGTGTGTGTGTGTGTGTGTGTGTGTGTGTGTGTGTGTGTTTCTGGGTATGTCTGTGTATGTAGCCTTTGAGTTCTTGTCTCTGGGGTGCCTCTAAAAAGGGTGGCCTACTGTTAGCTTCAAATGCAACATGCAATAAGTTATATAATAAAACAACATATACTTTCTCCCAACAAACTGTGGTAGCAGCAATCAATCAATCAATCAATCAATCAATCAATCAATCAATCAATCAATAAATAAATAAAAGCTTGCACTTGATTATAGCAAATATTTATCCAAAGGTCAACAGGTATGTTTAGTAAAAATATATTATCAGAAAATAAAACTTTTTAAATAAATTACTTACGAGAATGCATTATGTTCTTCAACTGTCAATAGATAATCAATAATCTCCTAAATAAGCTCAAGGATGAGACTTTACTTAGGTATTTTCAATATTATATTCATTACAGAAAGAAATGTCAGACTGAGGGTCAAATTTATACTTTTTTGTCTTCACTAAATTTAAATACACTAGCTTGTTACACAATTTTCTTCAGTTAACGTATCATTAATTTGTTTATATTTACAGTAATATATGTGTGGGTGTTTGTGTGTATGTATATATTATTAGATATTATTAGTTCTATATGCGTACATTAACATGAAGAAAGGTAATTCTTAGGTTTACAATAAGCAAGTATTAACCAAGTGCATGTGTGGTAGTGGGTAAGGACAATACTGCCCAGAGATTTTCTGATGTCTGATGCCATAGTTGGAGGGCCTTGTTGTCTCTGAAAGCTGTTATTATGCTTAGAACATTAGAAAAATAGATATTGGTAAAGTTATGCTTAAATGTTTATTGTTTTAATCTTTTTCTGTATACATATCTGTATCTAAATATAATATACAGATACAGATACATAAATATGTATTAGTATTTAATACCCTGCCTCTGAAACCGCTTCCTCTGAAGGAACACTAGGTTTATCTACAATGAGCAACAGAAAAAATACTTCAGTGTAACAAACCAAGTAAACAGAAAAATAAAACTCAGTTCTTTATTACAGCTTTATGAAATACAATTCATCCTTGCAGAGGTCCTTCACAAAGGATTTTTTTAAATAGATCATTAATTGCAGTCATTTCTAACAATTTTAACACACACACACACACACACACACACACACACACACACACACACACACACACACACACACACACACACACATGTTTGAATAAGTTTCAGTATGTTCCAATCTGTAAGAGGGGAAACATTAGGACGCTCAAAGCTGAGTATGAACTTAAAATAACCACTAAAACCAAAAATAACTGCAAATTGTTTTAACTATGTCAGAAAGTTAAGAACAACAGTGTTTGGAGCTAATTCACAATAATACTAGACTCTCTGACCCAAAGGAAATAGCTAATATCCTAGCTAACAAATTCAGTGCAAATTCTACTCTGCTCACAGTTATAACTATCCCACAGGATATGAAACAAGTTCTCTCAGCTCTTTCAAAAACTAAGAATACTTCATCAATTGACCCTGAAAACATGCCAGGTTGTCTGATAATCAGTGACTAATGTGGTCTTTCTGAACCCCTACTTAAATTCTTTAATCTAAGCCTCTCCACTGGTTACATTCCTGAAGCTTGTTAAACGGCTATTGTAATGTCATTACACAAGGGTGGATCAACCACAGACTCTGGTAAATACAGATTCATTAGTCTCACTAGCATCATATGTAAAGCTATGGAGGGCATTATCCCAGACCTCATTAATCTCTTATCCCTAGACCCTCATCAATTTCACTTTGTCAAAGGAAGGTCCTGTGTCTTTAAACTCAATTTCTTTGAAAATGTAACTGAAGCAGTAGATAATGGTTATGTAGTGCATGCAGCTTTTACACCTTTCCCCAAATAAGCATTATTTGTAGACTTGTAAATCTGAATATAAATCCTTATATTGTGTGATGGATGGCTAACTGGCTGTTTGACAGAACCTATGTGGTTAGAGTAGCAGGTGCCACTTCTGAAGAAAAAAGTTACCAGTGATGTACAGCAGGGCTCAGTTTTGGGCCACCTCCTATTTGTCATATATTTCTCAGACCTTCAAGCCAGCACTTCTGGTCTATGGTTAACTAAGTTTGCAGATGACTGCAAACTGGATGTTGTTCTTCAACTGACTTAAGATTGCTCCAACACAGCTTAGGGCATGCTAGCAATTGGTACAAGGAGACAATGGTCTCAAATTAAATGTAAAAAAAAATGCAGCATGGTCAAACTTGTAAAAAAGACATATAGGAGATGCACCCCGCCAATCAGACACTGTTGTAAAGGATCTGGGTACTAGCTGATAATTCCTTATCATTTGACCATCATGTCTCCACAGTAGTTTGGAACCCCTTCATCTAACCCACCTAATTTCCAACATCATCTCCACTAGATACAAAGAAGTCGTAATTCATCTTTTCTCATACCTTATCATTCCAGTTATTGAATATAATGTATCATTTGGCATATATTTATCTAAACACATCACACAACTTGAGAGACCTCAGAGATTCATAACTAAAAAAAAAATTGGTGGCCTCAAAAATGTTAGTTATCAGGTGAGACTGAAAGTCCTTTCTTTGTACTCAGTCTTTCAGACTTCTCCATGGAGATTTATGTCTAACCTTTTGTACCATGAAAGATCTAACCTTATTTATCTTTTGTTCCTTTGCAGAACTAAGGGTACATGAAATACTTGGTTAAATTAACTAAACCTTCATCAGCAGATAAATATGGCACATTGATATGAAAGATTCATATCCCAGTGTATTCCTCACCTCTGGAATAAGCTTCTACTACATGTAAAACAGAGTAGCACCCTTGCCACTATCAAGGTAAACCTAGATAATTGGATGGCCAGCCACAAATTCTGTCCTGGTCTATCTTGTCTTGCTCTCCTTGAGGCTAGAAGGAAATTTTGAATATGGTGTTTTGGCAAGGCTTGAAATGGTTTACAGATTGATTGCCTTGTACTTACCTATAAACCTATGAACAACTCACGTCCTTGTTCAAGCTTCAGGCTGTTTTTCAAAATGTTTTTATTTGTTTGTTAACTGAATAAGCCCACTGGACAAACGTCCTTTTACAAAGTTGATTTGGCAGCACACCTGGTAACGTGATAGCCATATTTCAAGGGGCATCTTCCACACTGTCGCTATCATTCAGATTCCTCTACCTTGGACACTCCTTGATACAAACTTTTCTTGACCTAGAATGCAGGAAAACAATCTACTATGTAATCATTTCTCTTTTCCTTATATTTCCCAAAAATACATTTGTCCCTTATTGAGACTTGCCTAACTTCTCTCTCTTAAAGGGATAATTAAAGGGACAATGATCTACAGGATCAGCAGCCCAGCAGCTACCACTATATGACATGATCCCCCCCCCCCCATGCTGAACCATTACTTTGAGTACCAGAGGAGGGGTTGTATGTCTGGGATAGACCAGACACATAAAGGCGGCTACAATCTCAATGATGTTTAAACTTAAAAGTGTATGGTTGGAGGTTTTAGGCCAATGAAAACATTTAGAATTACTATCTTTCTGCCTATGCGCCTACTGAAGATGAGCATGACCCATAATAAGTGTAGATTCTTTTTTTAGCAAGTAGTATTTGAGGAAGGAGAGAGCTCAATTGATTGCCAGGCCCTCAGTTTCTATTACTGAATCATGTTTCTCAGTACTGCTGGGCTTTCAGCTGATGTAACAGATGGGATGTTATTCCTCCTCCTATAATATTTAGGATTCCATTGTATGATGCCTGCTTCAGCTTCATTAGTGTGGTCCATGAACTCTTTGGGAAAGTTAGGAGAATACAGTTGTATTAGGAACTTGTCATAAATGTAAATATTCAAGTAGATTCACTGATGCAGTTCTCGCATCTTGGACTATCCTGCCTGCCGCCAGCTAGTCTTCCAGAGCTCAACCTTCCCTCAGCTCTTCAGCCAAATCCCACCCAAAAGGATGTGACAACATCAGTAGAATAAAGGGTGTGCTTGCTGACACCATCTTCAGATCTTTCTTGACATGCATTTACATTGTCGTGTGTGCTTTCCACAGTGTATGTAGTTCATTGATTAGCTTTCTTCCAGGGAATCAGATAAATACCCCACAGTGGCCTTTTTTTCTTATCTTATTAAATTGTTTGGATGCTATTTAGCTAATGTCTGATTTGAACCAATGCCCATTCTAAAAAATATATTGTTAACATCATTAATTGTCTGGTGTATGGAAAGCAGATCTGACACAAGGATTTTCACAGCAGTCATTTGTTTTATCTCAGCCCAATCAGCCTGCTGAGCTTCTTTTGCTCTGAGTCTCTTGTCCAGTTGGTTGAAAGCTTCATGCTCTTCTTTAAGTCTTAGAGATCTCAGATGCAAATGCATTTACTATCCAGAGCCCTTTCAAAAAAGAGAAAAATGGATCCTTCTGCAAGGAATCTAATGCCAATGAATCCAAAGCTGATTAACTAGCTTATGTTAATAAGTCTCTATCATGACACTGAAGACCTCTGTCTTCCCTAACTGAGGACTTTTCTTTACTGTACATAGAATGAAGGAAAATTTCTAATGGAAATCCAAGAAATATTTCAAAGCCTAACAGAGACACGGGACCTTATTGGTCTTTGATCCAGGGCACTAGCAGTTACTCCATTACTAGATATGCTGGAGAAAGTGTTCCAAAATGAATCATTGTAACCTGACTCCCTTCCCTCTGCTCCTAGGAAGCATGACGATTTTTATGGAGTCAAGCATTCCCACAGACACCCATATAGGAGCCCACTGGCTGATCCAGATATGATGTCACTGAAATTTAACAAATGAGCAGTCTTGGCTCCTAGCAGGAACCATATTAAAATAACAAGGAGAGCAGAGGCCCTGATATATTTGCTAAGAAGGTTTATCCTGATGCTGCCATTTACTTTAGGGCTTTAAGCTGCCAGCCCAAATTCTTTCTTGCCAAACAACTCTGGACTAAGTTAGAGGAGAGTGATGATAGCGACAAGAGACAAGAAAAAAGAATTGCTTACTTTTTGTGATGTTATTCCTCAAATGCTAAGCACACTAACAAATGCAGCTATGATGCTATGGATGTATCATATAGGGTAGCAGAAGACATGCCTGGCTGAGAATCAAAGCCCTGTCAAACAATGTGAAAATAAACATAACATCCTTAATGCGCCATTAAGTAAGGATCTTCTCTTAGGGTTACCACCTGTCCCACTTTGCGAGGGATAGTCCCTCTTTGGGCAGTTGTGTCCTGCAAAAAAACTGTAAAAATGGTAAATGTCCTGTGATTTTAGGACAAAATGATTTCCTATATTTAATGTAATAGTTGTATAAAACAGTTATTCTGTATCTGAAACACCTAAATATTATAAGAAACAGAATAAGCAGCTAAAATGCTACAAGAATAAGCTTTTATTTAGGCAAAAAAGTGCAGTTCTGTCTTTTGTACCAGCTGTGGGTATGTTTCGCCCTGCAAATCTGATGTTTGTACCAAAAATATCCCACTTTGGGCATTTGAAAAGGTGGCAACCGTAATCTTCTCTTCAGATCCTCAGTTTGTGAGGAAGGGGATAAAATCACTCAGTCAGACATTCAGACAGACAGACTGAGTTTTCAGATATTTGTACCAAAGTATACCAGAAATTTTCCACCAAGACCTGGCCTTCCAACTCCAGGCAGCAGCCCCCCATATTAGGTAAGAGAAAAGAAAATGAAAGTAAAGAAAGAAATGGCAAGCGAACCTAGAGTAGCCTTGGGCGCCTCAGGCCTGGGCCCCCTAAAGGGATTAGTTGTAACTCAGTCAGGCTGCCTCGTCTCCCTCCCTATAAGTCCAACCCTACCCTCTCCTACATGTTTCTACCCACAGATAAAATCCAAGTGCAGGCAAAAGTACACAATGCGAATCCAATAAAACCATGAAAGGTGCACTTAAAGCGACTCAATAAAGCCACGGACGAAGGCAACCAGTATATGTAACGTTTTATTAAAGAAAAATTCATACTAAAAACACTCCATCTCCATTAGCACTGTTTAACAATCCATTTTAGTTTCATCACACTTCATCAGATGTGGGTTAGAGTGAAAGACGGCCCTTCTATATACAATCAAACCTTGCCTGATGAAACATTGTTGAAAAGCAGTCAGTCAAGGAATCTCAGGAGGACAAACTCTGATTTATACAGCTGTAACGTGGAGGTGGAGTTAAGTAAGGTTACTTAGAGGAAATTTAAAAATAAAACGTCTGCATCTCTTGGATACAATATTGTTTAGTGCTGTGCTGAGAACTGCCATTCACTGTTAATCTGTTGATTGCTTTTCAATGTTCAAAACTATGGCTTCAGTAAGCCAGTCCTTTAAAACTGGAACAGAACCTCTGTAGTTGGAATGAACACTTGATCCTGCCACAATGGTTTGAGATCAGGACCAGAAGCAGTAAATCTTTTTAACTTGTCAAAATACCAGGGCTGGATTAACTAATGAAGATGAACATCCAATCCCTTGTGGACAGAGAACTGTAAATTTGGACCTACTGACACAGCACAGAGGTCCCATGTTGCACTCCAAAAGGGGCCATATTTAAAATGCTAGCCCAGATGATCATGGCATAATTCCAGATAGGCACAAATTTTCATATAGTGTACTAAATATTTTGAAGGAGGCTAGGAAATGTAGCACACAAGACTCTTACCTAGCAAACATAGAAGAGATCCTCCTTCTGACACAAATCCAGGGACCTTGACCCAGGAAGTCTAGAGTGATATAGGTCCTGGAATATCTGATAGACATCTGCAAATTACTTCTAGCTTAAACATCTTTAGAAGTGCATGATTCTGCTATTTCAGGCTGTCTGCCTATAGAACCTCCTTTATATTTCTAACCTTTTACAAAGGAATTCTTGAGGGAAGTTAACCATCTCAGACCTCCTGGGAATCATATTGTTCTGCCATGAGACCTCCACTATATACTACAGAAATTAACATTGTTCCCATTTGAACCAGCAGCCTCATTCCTTATCCAGTTCACCTCTTTGAAGCTGTTGCTCTAGGTGGCAGTTAACTCAGCTAGACAAATCTCAGAGCTCGAAGCACTGATGTGCGAGAAGACGTTTCTGCTGTTCCACCTGGACAGAGTGGCATTATATACTAATCCCTCCTTTATTGTTGTGGTGGTCTCTGAACTAACACTTAACCAGACAACTCAGCTTCCAGTCATTTGTCAAAGCCTCAGAACTCAGGTGATAGAATTCTACTTTCTCCTGAAAGGACCAAAGACTTGAGAAAACTGATCAGCTATTTGTCGCATTGGCCTAGGGGGAAGAAGGAAAACTCACTGGCAAAAAAAAAAAAACATCCCCAAGTGGTTAGGACACTGGATTGCCCTAACATAATGGAAAGCAAAAAATGACCAAATGGTTATAAGGGCTGCAACTCCGGTTTTATTTAAATAACAGTTAAAAGTAGATCTTAAAGCGCTTTTCGTCTGTTCACACACAGACTTCTTCAGAAGATACAATACCATTGTGTAAAATTTACTTAAATAGTCAACAGCTGAGAAAAGTGCGGGAAATTTGACTGTGGTCAATTAATTAAACAACATGTACCTACACTTGAACCTTGATCCTTATTTAAAAATCATACACATACAATATGTTACACTCTAACCTACAAATAAAAATAAAATGCTATACATTTTACCATTTGGTCGTTTTTTGTTTTAAACAGTTTGTCTCGTATCAGTTTTTACCAAAAATGGAAAACAAGCCCCAGGCCATATCAGGGCACATTCCACTAGAGCTATAGCTGTAACCATAACCTTCCTTAGAGGCATTTCCACCCAGTCATTCTTGAAGCAATTGCATGTTCTTTTGTTCACACGTTTTTCAAACACTGCAACTTGTGGACTCATTTACAGCCTAGCAGGATTTATGTCTGCTGTTCTGCAATCTCTTATTTCCAAACAATCAGTAATCCTTCACTAATAGCTCACTGCTTTGGGAATCTGCAACAATTAATATAATGAATAACAGAGTACATTTGTGCTGAGAACTTACCACAAATGTAAAAGTCCTTGTAGATTCATTGTTATAGCATAAACTCTCTCTATACACCCTCTTTTTCATTCTCTGAATTGATCAGATAAGCTTTGGGGTTGGATGGTATTCTTTTGCTAGATCTTGCCTTCTACCTTGCCAGGATCACATCTCTATTTGTTTGCTGTCTTCTTGGAAAATTAGGTTAGGGTACATTGGGATGGACTTGGGCCAGTGGTAGAGGTGCCACCTGGCCCACTGAGCTTTGGTGTTGGGGGGCTTTTCTTCCACTGGCTGTGGGTAAGACAACAGATAAACTTCGGCATTATCACATTCTATAGGTTCACATTCTCCAAGGTCTGACTTCCTTTAAAGGATAATTGTTTTAAATAGTTTTATGTATATAAGGCTATACATAATACTTTCTATATTATTTTCCAAAATCTGCCTAAATGCCCATGTGTGGTCCTGCCATTGCCTCATCAGGCAATTTCCTTGACTTGTGCTACCATTTGGACATATATTCAGAGTTCCAAATCAGATATCTTAATGTAAACTGCATAGCCTTATAGTAAGCAAATCTAGAAGCCCCAAATCAGTATTAGTTTTTCCCAGTGCAAATTTCTCTTTTGTTATGCCCCACAAAAAAACTCCTTAATTTTGTTTTGTTTTTTTTTTTCATATTCTTTACTATCTGGTTTTTAGTTGATACTTATAAGCCTGACCAACATAAAGGAGGACCAGCAGTGCCAAAAACATCTTAATTACTTATATATTTCTATTTGTTTTTCCTTTATTGACTAGGTTAGTCCCACTAGGCTAGTAGCCTCTTTTCAGGGGAGACACAAGGTGGTATTTTATACTACTAGGAGAAATTTGGCAAGGGCATCAGGGAACTTCACCTACTCTTGGTAGTCAGGGGAAGGCCTTGTGTGTTACACATCCTGACTTCCAGTTTCCTGTCCAGTTACAGAGGCAGCCAGGAGGAACAAGAAGAAAGTTGCTGAAAGTATAGTTGAAATAGTAAAATCACTACCAGAGTTTTTTTCTGATCATGTGGGTGCAGAAAAGACAGTGACATTGGAAGAAAAGGAGATTGTAGCTGTAAAAGAGATGGATTCTGAGGAAAAATTTCATATGAGATTGTTTGAAGGAAGGAGAGACAATTACCTCTGAAAAAATGTATAATTACAACCCTCCAATGTGTGTGTGTGTGTGTGTGTGTGTGTGTGTGTGTGTGTGTGGTGTGTGGTGTGTGTTGTGGGGTGGGGTGGGGTGGGGGGGTGCAGGATGATTATTTGGAAGAAATGTTAAACCAAAGTGCGCCAGAAAATGGAGCAGCAATTTCATGGAGTGAGATCATGGAAAAAATAGAAGAAGGAAAAAAAGAACAGGCTATGCCAGAAAAAGTTCCAGAGACAAGAAATTATGCACAAACTGTTGCAGATGGAGCAAAGAAGAAAGAAGTATACAGTGTGTGTGAGCAGTAAAAAAGAAGAATGGACAGATATGAGGCTGGGAACTGTCATAGTTCCTCTGGGTTTCAAAGCAAAAGAGGTAAGAACATTTACTTTAATTACTAAAGAGACATTTTGTGACTTGATATTTGAGACTGGGCAGGCTATGGACACATTTTTTGGGTGCATATGAACAAAAGAAAAACATTTATTCATGGTCAGAATAGGTGGTGCAAGCTTTTTACAGACAAAAAAGGATAATGATCCAGTTTAGAACTGAAGTTGAAGCAAAAGAACTGAACGAACATTTGCTAACTATATGTAAAGAAGTAATGGACACTACAAAATATATGATGAAAGAGGGCTTTGGACTGGGGGGGTTAGGAATGTGGAGTAATATTGAAAATGGAAAATAATAATGTTATACATGTACCTAGTATTATTAATGTTCATGGTAAAATAAAGAAGTCACGAAAGACTTGTTATTTTTGTGGAAAAAATGATCATTTAATCAATGAATGTGTTAAAAAAAGATATTATGTATGTGGTAAAATGGTTCCACATGATGTCGCAGACGCAGTTTGTCGAATGCATCTTCATCCAACCGAAAAGCGCGAAAAGGCAAAATAGTTTGGCCACTTTTGTTACTTTGCCATTTTTAGCACTGTAGTGCGATCTCAGAGTTGGTATATTTAAGTAGGGTGTGTGGGGGGCACAGCCCCCCACATTATTTAATGTTTTAAAGTTTTTTTTTTAATTTCGGAACTGTTCTGAGGTTTCGACGTTGTAAGCTTTCACTTACATGTGGTCAATTATGTATCGTTCGCTGTTGTGAGCATGCGATATCATAGTATAGACCCAGTAAAACAGGGCATACAGCAAAAAATGTGATTTAAATTGCAAACGTGGCAGTACTTATCATTCATGGCTAGAATGTGAAATGAATGTGCAAGAAAATGAAAATGAGGTTACACAGGATAAAGAGATAGAATGTGTTATACAAGAACATGTACAAAAAGAGGTGACTGATAAAGAGCTTATACGTGAATATAAAGAAAGTAACAAAGAAAAAGAAACAAAGGAGACAAATCAGGAAGAAGATGACTGGTGCACAGTGAGAAACAGAAAGAATTCAACTGGGAAAAGAGTTAAAGAAAGAAAAAGAAAATTCAAAAGTATAATGCTTAGAGAAAATAAGGAAGGAAATGGTTAAATATTTTATTATACTAACTGTTCTTAAAAATTAAAATATTAGCTTTAAATGTGAACAGTAGATGCACATATTATTGTTTTAGAAGATATCAGAATATTAACAGAGGAAGAAAGAACTCAAACTGAAAAACTTTGTAATGGTGCAGTAGTTTGAAATATGGGGAAAGAAACATACTCAAGCATATGTATATTATGTCAAGAAAGCATTAAAATATTAGATGTAACCATAGTGGAACTAGGATTAATTATGGTAATAGACTTGTGATGGAAAAATATGTGTATAGAATTATAGCTTTATATAGGTTCATAAGTGTTTACTAGGCTAACAACCTCAAGGGAATTTTTAAGCCTAGGCATGCATCCCAAATCTATGATGACTTCTGATATACTTGATAAGTGTAAGCATGGGCCTAAGAGATGAACCATTTACAGTTTACCTGTTTGCATCAGAGGCATAGGTGCCAAACAAGGGATGAATGTCCGGTTTCCTATCCAGTTGTCCAAGTTGCACTTGAATTGGATTAATGAGAAACTCTGCTTCACATGGATGGGGAGCCTGTTCCATAAATGGGGTAGTGTCTGGGATACATACCTATCTCTCCAGCAGGTCCTATTTATATCACAGTAAGGTTTAAGTCTTTAGAATGGGTAATTCTGGTACTGTTTGTTTTGTGGATATGCAGGAGGTCCATCAGAGTGGGGTCTGATAATGCCCTGTATGCCAGACATAGCTCTCCCCTCAAAAGCCTGTAGGAGACAGAACACATGGATAGGGCCTTGAGGCACTCTGTAGTGGACATATTACTTGTGCCCTGTATTCTTTTAGTGAGAAACCTCTGTGTATGTTCCAGTTGTTGGATATACCTGGTTAGGTACATTCCAAGGGGGCATTGTACTCAATGATAGGTCTGATGTATGCTGAATAAAGTGGAACAATGACTTCCTTGGACCTAGCCATACCTTTGTTTATACGTTGTGCAACAGAGAATGATTTTCTCACCACTGTAGACACATGATGATCAAAGGCTATATTATTATCTATGTGTGTCCCTAAGTTCCTGACTACTGGGTCAACTCTAAGGGGTATGTTGTCAATATGATAGTTACCAGGGATGGATAACTTCCCAAAGGATACTATTATGCATTTCTTGACATTTAGTTTTAGTCCATGACTCTGAAACCAGTTGTTTGTCTGTGTCAGCCCCTCCTGGATTTGTTTCAGAGTGAGATTCAATGACAGCTCCTAATTTGCAATCATCTGCAAATTTAATCAGCCAGAGACCACTGACATTGGCCTTGACTTCAGAGAAGTAAATGCCAAAAAGGAGTGGTCCAAGGAATGATTCCTGAGGGTCTCCACTTGTGATTGGCCTCTTTATAGAGGTGGACTCCCAAATTCTAACTTCCTGGGTCCTTTCTGTGAGCCAGTTCACTATCCACTGGGAGATATACGGGTATGTACCTAACCTCTTGAGTTTGTCAACAGTGCCCAAGTGGGGTATTGTGTCAAATGCCTTGGCCAGGTCAAGTTAGGCAGTATGAATGATTTTGCCCTCATCCATTGCTTTGGTGACCTTTTTCAGAGAAGTCCACCAGGCTGAGTAGGCATGATCTGCCCTTTACAAAACCAAACTGGGTTGGGTCCAGTGTCTGGAGGTTTACTATTTCTCTACTGATCATCTCCATGATAATTCTTTCCATGGCTTTAGATATAAGACTGGTGAGACTTATGGGTCTATAGTTTCCAGGGTCTGTAGATGGCCTACCTTTTTGTAGAGAGATGACTGTTGCCTTCCTCCAGTCATATGGCACGAAGCCTGTTTGGAGGTTACAGTTAAATATTAATTCCAGAGGCCCTGATAGATCATGTTTCATGCTATTTAGAAGGCATCCTTGGATATTGTCTGGGCCTCTTTGTCTTAGAGAGAGCATTAGGGATCTGTTCCCTAGTGATAGTAGGGGGGAGTTATATTTGATGATATTTTCTGAGGGAAGGTTGAGGAGGAGAGAGGAGTAAAGTTGGAGCTGGATTTATCAGCCAGGAGGTTTGCTATGTCTTCTGGCTCAGTATAGGTGGCTCCATTTACAATGAGCTCTGCACACAATTGTGTATTACGTTTGAGGTTGTGGACATAGCTAAAGAATGCTTTGTGGTTGTCTTTGTCCTGGGAGGACAAACCTACCTCAAATTTGGCTTTGGTAGAGTTTATTTGTCCTCTGAGTTGTTTGTTTAGTTTAATGACAGTGCTTATATTCTGCTGAGTGCTGCACCTCCTAATTTGTGCCATGATTTTCTTCCTCCTGTTAAACATCTGATTGATTTTGTGATTCCACCAGGGGGCTTGTTTTTTGAGTTAGTTATGTACTTCTTCCTGGTGGGTACAGCTGCCTCTATACAGCTATTAACATGCTTGTACAGGGTTTCTGTGAACAGTTCTGCATAGGCAGAAGTGTTCTGTGGGTTTATATGGGCCTTGAAATTTTGCCAGGTACTCAATAGCAGGAGGTTAGCCTTACAATAGTTCCTGAATATTTCCGGTTTAACTGGGGGTCCAGGTTTTATTTTTACTTCAAAGGAGACCATTTTGTTTTCTGTCCTTATCAGGGAAGGCATTACAGTAGGGATGTGCAGCACTCTCCCATATTAGTGAGGACTGGATCCAGTTTGGTTGTACCCCTGGTAGGTGTATTGACTATCTGGTGAAGGGAGTTTATGTTTACAAAATCCAGAAATCTCTGTGCATGTATGTTTGATGTTGTATAGGATTCCCAGTTAATAGTGGGGTAATTAAAGTCACCCATGAATATGGTTTTGGGTTCGATGGTTAGTGTTTCTAATATGTTTAAATACATGGTATGGGTTTTCTGGGTCATAGGGGGGGACCTATAACTTGCAAGGAAGTGGTATTAGATTTTACCTATGGCAATTTGAACATGGAGCAGCTCAAGTCCTTTGTCCTGTTTGACCAGCCTTGAAGTATATTTATTTTTGATGTAAACAGAGACACCTCCACCTTTAGTCTCTGCCTGTGAAGTAGCTGGTCTAAATGTGTGGAAGGCATTATAACCCTGCACTGTTGGTGTGTTGTCCATAGCTTTAAACCATGTCTCTGAGACCACACAGACATCAACATTCTCTAGGGTAAAGTGAGCTTCTAGGGAGTGGAGTTTTTTGTTTCGGCTCTTAGCATTGAGCAGTAATACCTTTAGATTTTCATGGTTTTGATTTGCTGTGTTGGAAGTACTTTCAGTTTGACATTGCCTAAAAAAGGCACTATGAGAGAAAACAATGTTTTAGCTAATATTTGAAAGCCTAGAGGGGAGAGGTGCAGACCATCCCTGGCAAAGCAGCGTGGTCAATTGACCATCTCCTTCTATTCTGACAAATATGGTCCCCCTTAGAATACCACCAGAAACTAAGCCAATTATTAAAGTCAATCATCTTTTGTTCATATTGTGGCATCTTCCTTGGAGAAGGTAAAATGCTACTTAGGTTCATAGTAGGTACTAGGATATTGGCCCAAGGGTCTACGTAAGCCTAGCCAACAAGGTTCCCTGGCTTACGCCACCCAAGAAAGTTATTTTCCTGTGCCACTGTCGAGCAGAGACACAGAAGTGATCCCGGGATGTATTTCCTATTTCCCTTCCACTCATCAAGATTTTTCTTGAAGAGTACTAATGAAGAACTTTTCTTGACATAGATAGGTAGCCTGTTTCAGAGTATGTGAAGTCTCTGGGACAGGAATCTATCCCTCCAGCAAGTCCTGTTTATTGTGGTGACAAGGTTTAGGTCCCTAGAGCGTGTAGCTCGGAGGGATTGGGATTTCTTTAGGTGTAGCATGTACAACAGCTCTGGGTTTGACATAGCTTTATATGTTAGGCAGAGATCACCTCGGAGTAGGTGATATGCTACGGAGTAAAGCTGGAGTTTTTTGAGGCCAGTAATCCTCTTTGTGAGGTACCTCTGTGGCCTTTCCAGCTGCTGCATATATCTTGTGAGGTACATTCCAAAAGGGGCGTTGTACTCTATAATGGGTCTAATGAGTGTCAAGTAGAGGGGAACAATGACCTCTTTCTTTCTGGATGAGAACCCTTTTATGATGAGGTGTGCCATGTAGAAGGACTTTCTGACTACTGTGGCGATGTGACTATCAAAGGACAGACTACTATCCAGCTGGGTCCCAAGGTCTCTTATCACACATTCGGTGTTAAGTAGATTGCTGCCTATGTGGTAGTTCATGGGTACAGAGTTTTTACCAAAGGGGATGACACTACACTTTTTGGCATTGAGCTTGAGGCCATCTCTCTGACACCAGGCATCTGTCTCAGCGAGGCCCTTCTGTAGGATGTCCACATCATTTGAGGACTTGACTATGGCTCCTAGCTTGCAGTCATCTGCAAACTTCATTAGCCAGAGGCCTTCTGTGTTAGCCTGTAGTTCAGAGAAGTAGATACCAAACAGGAGAGGTCCTAGGACAGAACCCTGTGGTACTCCACTTGTCACTGCTTTGAGGTCAGATTTCGAGCCTGCAACTTTTACAGTGTGGGTTCTGTCAGTGAGCCAGTTGACAACCCATCTTGTGACGTAGGGATTTATACCTAGTTTAGTGAGTTTAGCTATAATTCCAGAATGGGGGATGGTGTCGAAAGCCTTGGCGAGGTCAAGATAGGCTGTGTGAACCACTTTACTCTCATCTGCAGCTTTGGTGACTGCCTCAAAGAAGTTGATCAGGTTCAGGAAGCATGATCTGCCTTTAACAAATCCAAACTGGGTGGGATCCAGAGGTTGGAGGTTACCAATGTCTTTGTTTATGAGTTCCATGATGATACGTTTCATGGCCTTGCAGACCAGGCTCATCAGGCTAATACGTCGATAGTTCCCTGGACCAGTGGTGGCTCCCCCTTTGTGGAGTGGGATAACTGTTGCTGTGCGCCATTCAGAGGGCACAAAGCCTGATGTGAGGCTATTATTGAACATGGTGCTTAAGTGGGGAGCCAGTTCATTCTGAAGTTCATGTAAAATGCAGCCTGGGATATTGTCCGGTCCCATGGATGCTGTGTTTTTGGCTTTACAGAGTGCAGCTTTTACCTGTGTAGTTGCAATTACAGGGACTCTGCATTCTTCCTGTATAGATATGAGCCCTTTAGGAGGTGAGGGGGGATAAAGTTAGCACTAAACCTATCTGCCAGGATGTTGGCAATATCAGTTGGTTCTGTAATTTTCGTGCCATTGTGATGTAACTCAGGGCAGATCTGGGTGTTGCCATTGAGATTCTTGACATAGCTATAGAATGCTTTGTGGTTGTCCTTAGAATTAGTGGCGATTTTGTTTTCGTAGCTAGCTTTGGAGGATCTTATAAGGGATCTTGGCTTCTTACTGAGGCTGACCAGGGAGCTCCTCCACTCATGAGATTTTACTTTGCAACAGTTTCTTCCTTCTGTTGTACAGTTTGTTTAAGGTAGGGGACCACCAGATTGGCTTTTTTTGGAGGATAGCATCTTGGTTCTGTTTGAGATTGCACGATCCATGCACTCGTGTAAGTGCTTATAGAGTGCATTTGTGTAGGATTCAGCAGTTGTAACTGTATTGTTCATCTGCATGGGTGCTATGAAGTTCACCACTTTTGTCTTAAGAAGCATGAAGTTGGCTTTGGAGAAATTTTTATACCATGGTTTCCTTAATGGGGGGTGGGGCGGGATGTGGATATCCAGGGTGATTAGCTTATGGTCGGATCAGACCAACGAGGAGTTCACTTCAGGTGTGGAACACCGGTCACTCATGTTGGTAATGACTAGGTCTAGGATATTGTTGCCCCTGGTGGGGGTGTGGATAGGTTGATCCAGGGCATTGGAGTTTATGAATTCCAGAAAGCGTTGAGCTAAGGAGTTGGTACATGAGTAGTTTTCCCAGTTTAATGGTGGGGTAGTTGAAGTCACCCATTATTAGGGTGTTTGGTTGAACCCTAATATTTTCCAGTACATCAAGAAAAGAGGAGTGGGAATCCTTGGGCATGGTGGGGGATCTGCAGCAAGCTACAATTTGGATTGCATTTTTGCTCAGAGTTAGTTGCACTTGGATAACCTCAGATGCATTATGCTGAGCAACTAGCCTGGAGGTGTGGATATCCTTAATGAATATGGACACACCTTCACCTTTGGTGTTTCGGTCCAGGTTACATGGCTGAAAAGTGTGGTATGAGTTATAGCCTGGTAGTGCAGGGGTGCTCTCTGGAGCCTTGAACCAGGTCTCAGTCACTGTTCAGATATCAATGTTCTCCATTTTAAGGAGTGCCTTGAGTAAGTGCATTTTGAGATTTAGACTTCTAGCATTGAGTAGCATTACCCTCAGTTTTTGCTTGCCTCTTCCTGTTACGGTGGTGAATTTGTTATTTGAACCTTGCCTAAAAAAGGCACTATAGGGGCAGCAAGAGCCTTAGCCAGTATCCGCAATCCCAGGGACGACAGGTGCAGGCCATCTGTGGCAAAGCATCGTGGTCTGTCGAACATGCCATCCCAAGCAGACAGATACTGGATCCCCTTAGAATGACACCAGAAGCTTAGCCAATTGTTGAAGTCAATCATTTTGTCCTTGTACTGCGGTATCATTCTGGGTGATGGCAGAATGCTACTCAGGGGCTAGGGTCATACCTGCCTGGGCTACAAGATCAGAGAGCTCTTCCATGTCTCTTTTCATGTAGTGCAAAGGAGTATGTCTTAGGTCATTCACACCAACATGGATAATGACAGAGTCATATTTGTACTTGTTGTGGAGTGACCTGAGTGTGTGGGTTATGTGGCAGATCCTGGCACCCAACAGGCAGCTGACAGTAACCTTCTCCTTGTTTAGCCTGGTGAGTGGGACATCAGTGTGCCTGACTATAGAGTCACCTATGACTAGTGTGTTGGGTACGTTGTTTTGCCTTATTGGCTGTGGTTGAATGGCACACCGAGTCTGTGGGCTATGTGTAATTCGGGTTGTGTTGGAGGATGGAAGTTGTTTGCGTTTCTGCTTTGGAGGTCTTTGTTGCTTAGACAGGTTATTACTGAGAGCCTCTGCAAATGTTTTTGTGTTACTATGTGTAGATTTTGGTGGTGTAGATTTAGTGAGACTGTGATGAGTGTGGTGTGGTGCAAATGTTTACCTTCTCCTCATGACTGTCAAGTTCAGTCTTGGTTGGAGAGTGCTTTACCTCCAGTTTGGCTAGATAAGTTCATCTCTCACAGGTTGTAGTGTTGTGGGTTGTAGGAGGAGAGGGTTGTCTGTGTACATGAGGCAATTTCTACATTGCCTCAAGATGCCCAGATTCATCAGATAGATAGGAGATAACACTGGGAGCTGACCCTTGGACATGCCTGAATAAAAAAATATTTTCCCCTGGATAAGTGAGGAGAGTGAGTACAAGAGCTGTTTTTCTCTAAGCAAGTGAGAAAAGTAAGTACCAAAACTGTTTTCTTCTAGGTAATGAGGAAGGTTGAGTGCTATATTAATTAGTAGCTTATTTCGTGCTTACAAGTTCTGAACAAGTGCTGAGCATGAATAAGCAAACTTAAGTGCTAAAACTAAGAATCTGTATCTGCACTAGAGTTACAGGACAGACACAAGTGCAAATGCAAGCTTTCAAATCAGAAAATTGAGATAGATGGAAGAGAGTGCCCAAACGGCCAATAAGTACAATTTCTGGGCCAGAACCACTCCTTATGTGGTAGACAGGCTACCTAGTGCTTACCACTCCCACTGATAAGCTAGAAGGCTTCCCTCCAACACAGAAAGGCTTGGGGGGCTCAGAAGCTTACATACAGTCCTGGATACAGCAAATCTGTATCTGGAGCACTAGTTACAGGAAAGGTAGGAAACAGGCTTACAGTTTTTTTTTTTTTTTTACAGAAAAGTAGTAAAAACAATTCATATGCAGTACAAGCTAGCACACTTGAGCATGTATCAGTATTAGACCAAACACAGTTTAAAAATGCAATTAAATTAAAAAGGACTAAAAACAAGTGCAGAAAGAGTTTATTAGGTAGAATGTGGTAAAGAGATGGGACTGGGGGAGTGTCCCAGATCAAATCTACAGTGAGGCGGGCAGCTGCAAAGGCCACCAAATTTAAACTACAAACCCAAAATGCTAGGCTCATACCAACCTGAGACACATATTCCAAAAGCTCTGTGATGCCTTTCTTCATATAGTCTAGGGAGGTATGTCTCAGCTCATTTACTCCCACATGGACTATGACTGAGTCATATTGGTAATTGTGATCCAATGACATGAGTGCATGTTTAATGTGGCAGATCCTAGTTCTGATAAGCAATTGACTGTAACTTTCTCCTTACTCAGCCTGGAGAGAAGGACATCAGTGTTTCTCACTATGGAGTCTCCAATGACTAGAATGTTGGATTGTGTAGTGACTTGCCTTATGGGCTTAGGGGTAGAGGCTCCATGAGATGTAAATTCATGTGTTAATGTGGGTGTTGTTTTGAAAGAGTGCGTTTGGGGCTGCTGAGGGTATTTCTTATGTGTACTTTGTCTAGGAGGTCTTTGTGGTTTAGGAAGGTTACATGTAAGTGCCTCAGTATATGTGGGTTTATATGTCTGCTTTGTATTGTGCGTGGTGGGTGCAGCATGTGTACTACTGACAACTTTATTGACATTAGGAGTACTGTTATGTGAGAGTTTTGCCTCCAGGGATGTTGTGTAAATACATCTCTCACATACTGTATCAGTTTGTTTGAGAATTAACTGGTTGTCAGTAAACATGAGGCAATTTCTCCATTGCCTTAGGATACCTATAACCACCAAGCTGGTAACAGAGACAGTGGGAAAGTTCATATCCATGGCAACAGACCCTTTCTTATTGATTAGACTTTTGGAGTGAGTATATTAATCACTGTCAGGAGTATCCAATTTACAACTATGTGGACAGTGCTTGTCACTGCAAACTAGTTGTCCTGTGTGGAACTAGATATTCAAGAAATTTTAATTGTGCTGTTTCTGGAAAAATGTCATTCAGGGTGTCTGTACAGAGCACTGCCAAACACTTGAGGGGAAACTAATACGTAGACCCTGAAAATTTAAGGATGATGTATTTAAGCAGATATTCTGAAGTTAGAAAGAAATCGAGCAGTACTTACTGAAAACAAAGAATTAGCTTGTCAAGAATGATGTAAAGAGGGGAGTCACATGAATGGCTACTGTCTTGCTACTACTAATGCTGGTCTCACCACAGCTTCACTCTTAAAAAATAGAAAGAGAAAGTATGTTTAAAAATATTCTTGAATATGTGCAAATATGGACATTATTGTGGTGGGTGATTTTAATTGTAATTTAAGAAAAATAAGAGCAATTGTGATGTTAACATGGTTAAAGAAATTATGAGAAGTGGATGGGAGAATAACCACTGGACCTACAAAATGAATGAAATTAGGACAGAAATTGGTTATTTTTTAATATCTGATAGTTTAAAAAGTTATTAAAAAGGAATTAAGTATATTAGATTTTCAGATCATATGGCTATATGGGTTAAAGTACAGGAAAATGAAGAATATATAGGAATAGGAAAAGGATTAAAGAGAGTCAATGAAAAGGAATTAGATTTAGAAGAGAAAAAAGAACTCATGGAATTATAGAAAAATCTTATGAATGCGAGAAAAGTTTATGAGCATTGGACTCTGGTGGTTTAATTTTAAAGAGAAATATAAAAAAGTGTTTTCAGAATATATAAGGAAGAAAAGAAAAAGAGAGATGAGAGATATATGACATTAAGTCAAGAAACATTTAGAGACTATGAAAAAGAAAGAGAAATATATAAAATGAATCAAATTAAAATTTAGAACTTGTATAAACAAAAATATTGTTTACAAGGAAAGAATGAAGAGGTATCACCATATCTGAGTAAAATTATAAAAGAAGGAAAAATAAGAGAATTAAAAAATAAGGAAGGTAAGCAAATAAAACAGCAAGAAGGAATATACAAAATAATTAAAGAATATATATTGGAATTATTTGTTAAAAGAGAAGAAAACAGAATAAATTTATAGGGGTGAAAAATAATGAAGATAATGAGTATTTAGAATAAAAAAATAACTATGAAAGAATTGAATGAAATTCTAAAAGATATTAACATGACTTCTGCAACAGGATTAGCTGGAATTGAATATGCTATGTATAAGGAAATGAAAGAGTGATAAAAATAATTTGTATAGAAGTTATGAATGAATGGTTAAAAACTGGAATTAAAGAGAGATATGTACAGGAGTTATAAAATTTATATTTAAAAAAGGAAATAAAGAGGAGATAAAAAAACTGGAGTTGGGAAGGTGGCCTAATGGTTATAAACATGAGGTGCAGGGTTTGAGTCTCACAAGGGATAACTGGCTAGGATTAAAATGGCTCACGAGAGCAGTTAGCCTAATACTAATCTATGAACCTATAATATGGATTATAATTTTTTTATGAGAATAATAACAAAAACGTTACAAAAAAAATGATAGAATATATGCCCAAAATATATTTGGAAGAAAATGAAAAAGAAGTCAAGAGTTGTTATGGATAATAAGAGAAATAGTTTATGATATCATAAATAAAAATGTAGAGGCGATGGTTATGATAGGGAATATAAGCAAATCTGACAATAATATTCAATATAAATCATTAAGGGGAATTTTGCAGGCATATAATGTAAGCAAAAAATATTACAAGTAATGAAATCAGTTTATGAAAGGAACTATGTGAAACTAAATATAAATGGCTAGATTGGGGAAGAAATAAAAATAGAATGTGAAATAAAGCAGGACTGCCCAGTTAGTAGTGTAACATTCTTATTAGTTATAAATGTAACAGTGAAGGAAATTAATAAAATGTCAAGTAGTGATGGATACAAAATGATGACGGAAGTACAGTTGCCAATAATGTATAATTATGCAGATGATATTGTATTAATTGTTAAAAATAAAGTATGGATGGAAAAAGTAAAGTATACATTTAAAAAGAAATTGGTTTAAGTATAAATAAAGAGAAAAGTAAAGGATTTGGTTTTGAACGTATGACAGGAGGTATTGAGTTCAATGAAAAATATATAGACATAGTGGGAATAATATTTGGAAAAAATGAATACAGGCAGCAACAATGGGATAATGTACTCAAAGAAGTAAAAGACATGACTAATTTATGAAAATCATATAGATTTTCATATAGAAAAAAGCACACTTATTGAACACCATGGTAATAGGAAAAATTGCTTATGTTGCTAACATCTATATGATTCCTGTTAAGCTTGAAAAGAAACTAATGATGATTATATTTTCTTTATATGGAGCTGTAGACTGAATCCAGTCAAGAGAGGGCTTCTATATATGAAAGAAGAGCAAGGAGGCTTGGGTTTAATAAACCCAATAATACACGCAGCATCTTTTAATTTTATATCAGATATTAAAAGGAATTATGAAGAAAAATAAAAAAAACTTGATATAAATGATAACATATTATAAATACAAAGAAGTGTGGGAAGGAATGGAAGTTAAAAAAGAAGTAAAAGCATTGTGCATGAAGAAATGAAAAAGTACCAAAACAAAACTGTGTTATGTAAAATAAAAAAAATACTATATTATAATATAATCAATAATAAATTGGTTCTTTTTACCCCCAGAAAATCAATTCCCACCTCTCTATCCTTCTCAATCACTTCTAAAAATGGTACTATCATTACCCCCTCTGATCATACCAAACTCCTGGGTGTAGAAATTGACAAAAACCTACAGTTTGATGTCCACATTTCACAAACCATCAAAAAAGTCCATAAAAAAATGGGGAACACTATACAGGCACAAAAACTTTCTCTCAAAATAAGCGAGCATCTCCCTAGCCCAAACCCATCTATTGTCCACTCTAATGTATGCGGCAACAATCCTTACCTATTTCAGAAAACATGATCTTGCTAGACTTGTGACATGTTACAACAAAATTGCCAAGTTTGCTAATAACTGCACCTTCAGAACCCATCACTGTCAGGCTCTAAAGGAACTACAATGGCTAGAATTTCCCCAACTACTCAATTACCATCAACTAATCATTGCCTACAATATTGTGAGACATCTTGATAGAACCCCAGCGCAAAGTCACCTACTCACACCCTACAAATCAAATTGTCCCCTTTGCTCCGCTGACAAATCACTCCTTTGTATCTCTAAGGCTAACAGCACTGCAGGTGAAGCACTATTCTCCCATAACGTAGCTAAATCCTGGAATAACCTTCCCCTGCTTTATCTAATGTCTACACTATTATGCTGTTCAAAAACTTACTTAAGTTACACTTAATGAACACCTGGCTATGTCCATGCATTACCTAACCTTCTCTGTTTCTACCACACCAGATAGCTTCATTTCCAATTATACTTATTGTATTTTTTCTACAGTATTAGGATTCTTTTTTCTGCTCATGTTTCTAATAGTTGTACTAGCTCATACTAAACTTACACTAGTTAATTTCTAAGTAGTCTCTGTCTGTCTCTATAGTCAGTTATAATGCTTATCTAGTGTCAATTTCTGTTTCTGTACCAAAAGTTGTATTTTTTATCTAGTGCCAATTTTTTGTTTTTGGATCAAAAGTTGTATTTTTATCTATTGTCAATTTGTTGCTTCTGTATAGATGGTCATATTGTTATCATATTGTTCAACTATTTGCTTTTCTGTACTGAATGTGGAGCTTTTCTCCTCAGGCCTCTGCTGTAAATGGACGTGTCAGACTATCCCAGTAAACAAATGTAAAATAAATAAAATAAAATAAATATGTGAAAAAATAGAAAATAATGGTACCTAGGTATTATAAAAGAATTTTATTTCATTGATCCATGGAAATATTTAGAAATAGATAAGAAAAAAAGCCATAATGATGACATATAATAACTATAAAAAGATTAAAGAATGACATTTTTTTATTGCCTATTAGAAAATTGCTGGTTAAGGCAAATATGCCATACAAAAAAAAAAACAAGATAGAATATAGAATAAATGTGGAGAGTTTGAAACTACTGAGCATGTGTTTTTGAAATGTGAAAGAGTTAATAATTTGTGGAAAGAAATATGTAAACATGATAGGGTGAAAAGTGTGTTAAAATTTGAGCAAATAAATATGGACATAATAGAATTTGGTTATTATGGTGCACGAAAACAGGAAGAAGTGAAGAAAATGGACAGAATAATATTTTATGTTTCATGGAATATATGGAACGAGAGACTAAATTAAATTAAATACAATGAAAATGGACTTTGACAAAGATTTTGGAGAAAATAATGTTTTGGTTGTGGATAAAAGAGTGGAGAGGGAATGCCTAAAGTGAAGTTTATAATGTATGAAGATTTGTAAATAGATGTAAATAATGTAAATATGTAAATAAGAAGTAATGTATACATCAATAAAAAAAATACTCTTGGTATTCAGGGACGAGTTTGTATGTTATACATCCTAACTTCATGTTTCCTGTCCAGGCATGGAGGCAACCAGAAGGAATAGGGAGAAAACATGACTGATTCAGCTTTTGCTGAAACTGGAGTGAAAGTTGCTGAAAATGTAGTTGAACTGGTAGAATCACTACCAAAAGTTTTTTTCTGATGATGTGGGTGCAGAAAAAACTGTGACATTGGAGGAAATGGATATTGTAGCTGAAACAGGAATGGATTCATAGGAAAACTTTCAGAGGAGATTGACTGAAGGAGAGATAGTTACCTGAACATTGCATAATTACAACCCTCCAATTGGGAGGGGTGCGGGATGATTATTTAGAAGAAATGGTAAACTAAAGTAAGCCAGAAAATGGAGCAGCAATTTCATGGGTGACATCATGGAAAAAATAGAAGAAGAAAAAGGAGAAGACACTGTGCCAGAGAAAGTTCCAGAGGCAAAAACTTATGCACAAACTGTTGAAGAAGGAAGAAAAAAGAAATTAAAAGCAACAAAAGAAAAGTATACAGTATGTGTGAGCAGTCAAAAATAAGACAGTTTGGACAGGTATGAGGTTTGGGACGCTGACATAACACCTTTGGGTGTCAAAGCAAAAGAGGGAAGAGCATTTATTTTAATTAATTATGACAGTTTTTGTGACTTGATATTTCAGACTGGGCAGGCCATGGAAAATTTTTGGGGTGCATATGAACAAAAGAAAATTTTTTATCCATGAGCAGAATATATGGTGTAAGCTTTTTACAGACAAAAAAGGAATAATAATCTAGTTTAGAACTGAAGTCGAAGGAAAAGAACTTAAAGAACATCTGTTAGCTATATGTAAAGAAGTAATAGACATTACAAAAATATATGATGAAAGAGGACTATGGACTGGGGGATGGAAATGTGGAGTAATACTGAAAATGGAAAATGATAATGTACATGTACCTAGTATTATTAATGTTCAAGGTAGTAGGGATTTTGTGAAATACAGGTGTCAGCCAAAGACTTGTTACTTTTGTGGAAAAATTATCATTTAATCAATGAATGTGATAAAAAGATGGTATTTTTGTGGTTAAACAGGGCATAATACAAAAAATGTATTTAAAGTGCAAAACTGTAGTAGTAGTACTGGTCGCTCATTGCTAGAATGTGAAATGAATGTGCCAAAAAATGAAAATGAAGTTGTGCAGGAGAAAGAGATAAAAGAATGTGTTATACAAGAAAATGTACAAAACGATGTGACTAATAAAGAGGTTGTACATGAAGCTGAAGAAATTCACAAGGAAAAAGAAACAGATGAGACAAGTGAGGAAGAAGCTGACTGTTATACAGTAAGAAATAAAAATAATTTGATATGGAATAAGAGTTAAAGAATGGAAATGAAATTTCAAAAAATATACTGCTTAGAGAAAATAACAAAAGGAAGGGGTAAAAACTTTATTATACTAACTGATCTTAAAAGCTGAAAATATTGGCTTTAAATGTGAACAGTATGAAAAATCTTAAGAGAAGAATATGTATATTACAATGATGTGCTGCAGCAGATGCACATATTATTGTTTTAGAAGATATCAGATTATTAACAGAAGAATAAAGAACACAAACTGAAAAACTTTGGAATGGTGCAGTAGTTTGGAACATGGGGAAAGAAACATGCTTGGGCATACATATATTATATCAAGAAAGCATTAAAATATTAGATGCAACCATAGTGGAACTAAGATGAATTACAGTAATAGACTTGAGATGGAAAAATATGAATATAAAATTATAGCTTTATATGCATATATAACAAAAACGAAGAGAAATTATGTTTAAAAATATTCTTGAATATGTGTAAATATGGACATTATAGTTGCAGATGATTTTAATTGTAAATTAAAAAAAAATAAGAGCAATTGTGATGTTAAAGTGGCTAAAGAAGTTATGATCAGTGGAAAGTTAAGTGTATGGGAGAATAACCACTGGACTTACAAAAGGAATGAAATGAGGACAGAAACTGATTATTTTTAATATCTCATAGTTTAAAAGTTAAAGAAAAGGAATTACATATGCTGGATTTTTAGATCATGTGGCTATATGGGTTAAAGTACAGGAAAATAAAGAATATACTAAGACTAGGAAAAGGAATAAAGAGAACTAATGACAAGGAATTAGATTTAGAAGGAAAGAAGAACTTATGGAATTATGGAAAAATCATATGACTAATGAGAGAGTTTTATGAGAAGTTAACTGTTTGGTGGCTTAGTTTTAAAGATAAATATAAAAAAGTATTTTAGAATGTATCTAGAAGAAAAGAAAAGTAGAGATATAAGATTTTAAGTCAAGAAACATTCAGAGACTTATTAGCGAATAAAAATTCATTTTATGAAAAAGAAAGAGAAATATATAAAATGAATCAAATTACAATTAACTTGTTATATAAACAAAAATATTGTTTACAAGGAAAAGAAGGAAGAGGTAGCATCATGTTTGAGTAAAATTATACAAGAAACAAAAATAAGAGAATTAAAGAATAAGGAAGGTAAGCAAATAAGACAGCAATTAAATAATATGTATTGGAATTATGTGTTGAAAGAGAAGAAAACATAGAACAAATTTAAAAAGGTGAAACTTAACAAAGACAAAATGTGTTGAGAAAAAATAACTATACATGAATTGAATGAAATTCTGAAAGATATTACCATGAATTATGCAACAGTACTAGATAGAATATGGTATGTATTAAGAAATAAAGACGTGACAAAAATTAATTTTTATAGAAGTTATGAATGAATGGTTAGAAATTGGAATTAAAGAGAAAGTGATATGTACAGGAGTTATAAAATATATATTTAAAAAGGAAATAAAGATGAGATAAAAAAATGGAGATGTATAACATTGAATAATATGGATTATAAAATCTTCATGATAATAAATATAAAAAGGTTACAAAAAATGGATAGAATATATGGCTAAAATGTATTTGGAAGAAAAGGAAAATGAAGTCAAGATTTATTATGGATAATAAGAGAAATAATTGATGACACCATAAATAAAAATGTAGATGTAAATGTTATGATAGGGGATATAAATAAAGCCTATGATAATATTAAATATTAATCATTTTGGGAATTTTGCCACCATATAATGTAAGCAAAAAATATTACAAGTAATAAAATCAGTTTATGAAAGGAACTATATGAAACTAAATATAAATGACTGTATTGGGGAAGAAATAAAAATAGAATGTGTAATAAAGCAGGGCTGCCCAGCTAGTAGTGTATTTTTCTCATTAGTTATGAATGTAATAGTGAAGGAAATTAATAAAATGTCAAGAAGTGGTTGATACAAAATGATGAAGGAAGTACAATTGCCAATAATGTATAATTATGTGGATGATATTGTACTAATTGTTAAAAATAAAGTATGACTTTTGGAAGTAAATGAAAAATGAAGTATAACATTTAAAAATGGTACAAGTATAAATAAAGAGAAAAGTAAAGGGTTTGATTTTGAAGGTATGATAGGAGGTATTGAGTTCATTGAAAGATATATAGATATATTAGGAATAATATTTGGAAGGAATGAATACAGACAACAACAATGAGATAATGTACTCAAAGAAGTAAATCATATGACTGTGTTTTGGAAATAATATAGATTTTCATATTAAAAAAAACACTTGTTGAACACCATGGTAATAGGAAAATTTGCTTATGATCCTTACACCTATATGATTCCTATTAAATATGAAAAGGAACTAATGATGATTATGATTTCTTTTATATGGGAATCTAGACTGAATCTAGTCAAGAGACATATTCTATATATGAAAGAAGAGTGAAGAGGCTTGGGTTTAATAAACCCAATCGTACATGCAGCATCTTTAATTTTATATGAGGTATTAAAAGGAGCTATGAAGGAAAATAAAACTTGATAGAAATAATACTATATTATAAATACAAATAATTGTGGGAAGGAATGGAAATTAAAACAAGAAGTAAAAGCATTGTGAATGAAGAAAGGAAATAGTACCAAAACAAAATTGCGTTATGGAAAATCAAAAATAATATATGTGAAAAAATAGAAAGGAATGGCACTTAAATATTATGAAAGCATTTTATTGTATTGATCCATGGAACGATTTTGAAATAGATAAGAAAAAAAACATAATGATGTGATATAGGTTCATAGGTAGGTGCTAAGCTACTGGCCCTGGGGCCTATATAAGCCTAGACAAAAAGGTTCCCTGGCTTTTGCCATCCAAGAAAATTATTTTCCTGTGCCCCTGTCAAGCAGTGCTACAGAAGTGATCCCCGGGGTGAATTTTCTGTTTCCCATCCAGTTGACAAGATTTTTCTTTAAGACAGTCAATGAGGAGCTTTGCTTGACATGAATGGGTAGTTTGTTCAAGAGTATGGGAAGTCTCTGGGACAGAAATCTATCCCTCTAGCATGTTCTGTTTATTGTGATGACAAGATTTAGGTCCCTGGAGAGTGTAGTTCAGAGATATTCTGATTTCTTTAAATGTAGCATGTCCAACAGCTCTGGCTTTGACATAGCTTTGTATGTTAAGCAGAGATCATCTCTGAGTAGGTGATATGCGACGGAGTAGAGCTGGAGTTTTTTGAGATGGTCTGCGTATGGTATCTGTTGAAGGCCAGTAATCCTCTTAGTGAGGTATTTCTATGGCCTTTCCAATTGTTGTAGATGTCTTGTGAGATACATGCCAAAACAGGGCATTGCACTCTATAATGGGTCTGATGAGGGATGAGTAGAGAGGAACAATGACCTCCTTTTTTCTAGAGGATAACCCTTTTGTGATGAGGGGTGGCATATAGAAGGATTTCCTGACTACTGTGGCCATGTGGTTATTAAAGGAGAGACTACTGTCCACCTGTGTCCCGAGGTCTCTTATCACACTTTCAGTGTTTAGTGAGCTACCGCCTCTGTGGTAGTTCATGGGTACTGAGTTTTTCCCAAAGGGATGACAATGCACTTCTTGGCATTGAGCTTGAGGCCATGACTTTGACACCAAGCATATGTCTCTGTCAGGCCCTTTTGTAGAATGTCTACATCTTTAGGTGATTCTATTATGGCTCCCAGTTTGCAGTCATCTGCGAACTTTGTTAGCCAAAGACCTTCTGTGTTGGCCTGCACTTCAGAGAAGTAGATGCCGAACAGGAAAGGACCCAGGACCAAACCCTGTGGTACTCCACTTATCACTGGTCAGAAGTCAGACTTGGAGTTGGCTACTTTTATTGTGTGGGTTCTGTCAGTGAGCCAGTTGGCCACCCATCTTGTGACATAGGGATTTATGCCCAGTTTAGTGGGTTTATCTATAATTCCAGACTAGGGGATGGTATCAAAAGCCTTGGCAAGGTCAAGATAGGCTGCGTGCACTACCTTGCCCTCATCTACGGCTCTAGTGACTACTTCAAAGAAGTCAATCAGGTTTAGTATACATGATCTACCTTTTACAAACCCAAACTGAGTGGAGTCCAGGGTTTGGAGGTTACCTATGCCTTTGTTTATAAGCTCCAAGATGATACTTTCTATGGTCTTGCAGACCAGGCTCATCAGGCAAATGGGGCGGTAGTTTCCATGGTCTATGGTGGCACCCACTTTGTGGAGTGGGATAACCATTGCTGTGTGCCATTCAGTAGGTACATAGCCTGAGGTGAGGCTATGATTGAACATGGTACTTGGGTGGGGTGCCAATTTGTTCTGTAGTTCGTGCAGTACACAGCCTGGGATGTTGTCTGGTCCCATGGATGCTGTGTTCTTGGCTTTGGAGAGTGCGGTCTTTACTTGTTCATTCATGATTACAGGGGCTTTGCATTCTTCCAGTATTAAGATGGGCACTTTGGAGGGTGAGAGGGGTGTAAAGTTAGCACTGAACCTATCTGCCAGGATGTTGGCAGTATCGGTTGGCTCTGTATATTTAGTGCCATTGTGCTATAGCTCAGAGCAGAGCTAAATGTTGCCATTGAGAGGTTGTCTTTGGAATTAGTGGCAATTTTATTTTTATAACTGGTTTTGGAGGATTTTATGATGGATCTCAGCTTTTTGCTGAGGGTGACAAGGGAGTTCCTCCAATCTTGGGATTTTACTCTTTTTTGCAACAGCTTCTTCCTTCTCTTGTAGAGTTTGTTTATGGCAGGGGACCACCAGATTGGCTTCCTTTTTCTGGAGGATAGTATCTTGGTTCTGTTGGGGATGGCATGATCCATGCACTTGTATATGTGCTTATACAGTGCATTTGTGTAAGATTCAGCAGTCGTACCTCTATTTTCCAACTGCATGGGTGTAGTGAAGTTTGCCATTTCTGTCTTAAGAAGCATGAAGTTGGCTTTGTTGTAGTTTTTGACGGTGGTTTCCTTAATGGGGGGTGGGGGTGGGATATGGATGTCTAGGGTGATTAGCTTGTGGTCAGATCTGACCAGCAAGGAGTTGACCTCTGGCATGGAACCCTGGTTACCCATATTGGTAATAACCAGGCCCAGGATATTGTTGCCCCTGATGGGGGTGTGGACAAGCTGATCCAAGGAGTTGGAATTTATGAATTCCAGAAAACGTTGAGCGAATGAGTTGGTACATGAGTAATTTTCCCATTTGATGGTGCGGTAGTTGAAATCACCCATAATTAAGGTATTGGGTTGTACTTTAATATTTTCCAATATCTTAAGAAATATAATAACTATAAAAGGATTAAAAATGTAATGATTTTTATGGAGATTGTCTATTAGAAAATTGCCGGTTAATGCAAATATGCCATACAAAAAAAAATCAAGATATAATATGGAATAAATGTGGAGAGTTTGAGACTACTGAGCATGTGTTTCTGAAATGTGAGAGAGTTAATTTGTGGAATAAATATGTAAGCATAATAGGGTGAAAAGTTTATTAAAATTTGAGCAAATAAATATGGACGTAATAGAATTTGGTTATTATGGTGCACGAAATCGTGAAGAAGTGAAGAAAATGGACAAGTAATATTTTATGTTTCGTGGACTATATGGAATGAGAGACTAAATTATATCAAATACAATTGAAAATGGACTTTGACAAAGATCCTGAAGAAAATAATGTTTTGGTTGTGGATAAAGGAGTGGAGCAAAATGCTTAAATTGTAATTTGTAAATAGATGCAGATAATGTGACTATGTAAAAATGTAAATATGTAAATAATATGTAATGAATATATCAATAAAAAAAACTCTACTCATTATTAGAGTGCTTGCGCCAATCCTAGTGCGGTGGCGGCTGGAAGAACAGCAATCAGTGAGAGAAAGAAAAAGAAACCCCCGGATTCAACAACACTCCATGTAAGAATAGAGTTATTCTTACATGGAGTGTCTCATGTCCATATAAAACAGCAGCGCACCTTGCATATGCATGAAGGCACTCTGCTGTATTCCTACACTGACATGGGTCTGTGTACGAGTGCAGGGGGTGTGTCTGAGAGCAGTGCTCTTACAATATATATGCCCCCTGCACTTCAGAGTTGCTGTACGGCAATACAAAAGCAGCAGAAGTGTCTGCTGCCACCTGTTAGTGTCCGTGGACACAGCTCTCAACCTCTTAGAGCAAATAATCTGGACAAAGCCTAAAATGATGGAGGTACAAATAAGGACAGATTTTAAATATTGCTCTTACAAACTTAGAATGCTGATAGAATAATAGGTTTTGCATTGGCATTAATTTTCTGAAGGATGTGGAGCCTTAAACTCAAATGTTTGTCATTATAATCTCTGCACATGCAAAATTAAAAATAAATAAAACAATAAAAAATGTGTTTTTTGCAGGGTGAAAGTCCCCCTGCACTTCCATGTAGGGGGCTGTGCCCCCACACTCTCTGCTAAGTATATATACTATCTACAAGATCATAGACTTTTCCTGTGACACTTGCAACTAATAGACTACTCTCTAGACTGCATAACTAGATAGGTAGAAGGTTCAATACCCAGCATGGAATGTGTGTTTGTGTGTGTATGTATGTGAAAGAGCAGGAGTTGGTGTTGTATCCACTTCCTCTGAGAAAAATAAATTTGGCAGTTCAACACAGCTCTCTTATTCTACTTTTAATTTTTACATTTTTCTTGTTGTGCTTTGACTAATATTATGTTCTCTAGATTGTGTAACTAGATAGGTAGGAGGTTTGATTCTCACTGTGGAAAATCTGTGTGTCTTAGCGAAGGCAACTTCCACTCTGAAGAAACATTTTGGGTGTTGGTAAAATGGCTCAGGTGTTAACCTCATAGTCATAAGGTACAAGGTTTGAGACTCACCTTTGAATAAAGAAAATTGGCTAAGCTTCAAATGGCCCACAAGTGCAGTTAGCTTAATACCTACCTATGAACCTATACAATATCAGGGAAAGAGCATACTCCCAATCCCTGAGAACTGAGCAGTCTTGCACACTTGTTGATCATCTGCTTACTTGACCAAATTTTGTAGACTAAACAGATGTAAACCAAAAATAGTTTCAACAAAATTCAAAATTCAGCACTCCTATCTATCTATCTATATATATATATATATATATATATATATATATATATATATATATATATGTGTGTGTATATACACACACACACACACACACACACACACACACACACACACACACACACACACACACAGAGAGAGATACACACTTGAGCATGTATATACACATATTTGATTCTGTATACTAAAACGTATACATCAAGAAAAGTTTCTCCTTTTTGCCTGTTGTTTCTGACTTTCCTCAGCTGAGGAAAAATATGAAACAGCTGGATAAAATGTTTTTTTTTTTCATTTTTTAGGTAAACTAGTATTTGTCTGCACAGATCTAAATAAACACTTTTGCTCTAATTCTATTCCCACCTGAGGAGGACTTGCATGCTCAGGGATATGATGTTGTGCAGAGCAGGATTTATTTCAGTTATGGAGTTTTAATCTACACTTCTTTCACAAGGTGGAAGTATCCCAGGAACAGTTGGACTGTTTTTTTTTATACTGATATCACATTAACTGCCTGTTAACAGAGGTCCAGGTTTCTTTTACTTTTCAGTAAACATGTAAAGATAGGAAATAATCTTAATATTAATTAAAAAGTCAACTATAAATGCTTGCTTCTTTCTGATTTATGCCAAAACAAGTAAACAATGTTGTAAGATAAATGCATTTTGGTTGTCTGCCATTGATATTCACAGATAAGATAAACTCGAGCGAAAACTGTAGTGTGTAGATTCAGTCCTAGAGTTATATGAAACCTACCTAGATTGTCTTGGTAATTTAAATGTCTGTTTTCATAGGAGTAAATGGATGTTTGTTTGTGTCTTTCGGCTTTTCCCGGTTTGGGGTCACCACAGCGGAACTCCGGTCCGCTAATGATTGGTAGTTGATTTTTACATGACAAGTTACCAGCCCTGATGCACAACCTTCAACGAAGGTACGCCCATTCACGCATGTCTCCATGCAGAAGACGCTCTAGCTGAGAATCGAACCGGACAGCGTCTTACTGTGAGGCGACAACGCTACTGCAGCACCACCACCGCGGGATGAGTAACTATATATTTATATTAAAATGTAAGATGGAAATATGTGATGAGAATTGAATCTGCTTTCTATTAGTACAGGGATTTGAATCTGGTGGATTCAATGACAACACAGCATGATTTTATTTAAATTCAACCATTCTGCAATGGCTGGCACTTTGGAAATAGAGTAACAATTTACTTTTCTTTTAATAATGACACTGAACGTCCTGCATTAGCTATATAACTGATAATACTTAAGCTGATGTAACAGATAATAACTCCTCCTGGCAAATAATATGCTGGTGAATTCTCCCCTTCTTGTTTAGGCATATGTCTTTTCAGCACATCTATTTAAATTCAGAGTAAAAAAGCTCACAAGCTCCTCTGTCTTTAAAAACCAATAAAAAGAAAGGGATGAAAGCTTGCACCAGTGGTATTAAGGAATAAAGTCCCAAGAACAGCCCCACCCACTCAAACTTGATTAGTGGCTTAGGTGTTTGAAGGTGCAGGCAGGGAGGATGGATATGTCCATCCTGGAGGGACAGTGGCTCTTGCCTGGCTTGCACTATGGCTACAATGACAAACTCTCACTGGGGAGGAAGCTCATTGTGCAGTTGGGGTCAGGTTGGGAGGATGTGGCAGTGGCTGCCCAAGCCTGTGATAAAAGCCCCTATCAATGCACTTGTGTGAGCATGCATTTGCATACTCAGGGGGTGTAGGTAACCCTTGCAGTGATGCACCTTTTCACATCACCACCTAGGGTGGTACTAGGTTTATGAAAAAAAATGGCAGTGAGAACAAAACCCACCCTCATGGCTGCCTGGATTACATCAGTTTACAGGCTTAATGGTTGGTGAGCACAGGGCCACAAATGATACAATAAAAATAAAAAAGCTAAACTTTTTTTGGTTTCTGAAAGAGTTAAATGTAAAATATAAAGGGTAAAAGTAAAGTGTGCAACACACTTATTTTACTGGTTAAATGTTTGGGAAAGTGTGTTTCTAGATTAGTGTCAGACTCAAGTGCTATTAAAAAACAGTATACATAATGTATTTTCTGATTCATATAATTGCTGATCTTAATAGGAGATATCTGTTTGGTTTTACTTATAATGAATAACAGTAATGTCTGCACAGGACTGCTTCAGAAAGATAGTGAATAACCTTTCTCTTTTCTACAGAAGCTAATAACATTCTTAAATGTTTTCCTATGGGGATTCTAATTTAATACAAGATTATCTCTTATTTTTTATTTTTTTGTAGAATCAAACAAGAATTTGTTTATTTCCATTAATCCAGAATGGATGCAAGATATGCAAAAGAAATGCAGCTGTATCTGTCTCAACAATGCTATGATGGTATGTGCTAGAAAGCAATCTGTTTCTGCCTGTTAAAAAGTGAGGTAGTATTAAACTTCCCAAGACCGGCTATTATTATTTTATTATTATCAAAACATTCTTTGACATGGTTTTATTGTTACTACTAGTAGATTTTGATACATGAACATTTAATAAAAAAATTCAAAACTGCCTATTCACAGGTCTCAGAAATATGATTCAAAAGAAACAGGTAGCTTATACACTGGTCTAGCTACCTGAATTAATGTAAGAATTTCTTTTGTTGTGACTCTAAGTTTCAAAAAGTTTAAGATGATGATAATAAAAATATAAAGGCTACCATTTGACTTGAAATGTGAACACATAACCAGCTACATACCTGGCTAGTTACTCCTATGTGCCTTACATTTTATTCACTGTATGAAAAGCAGAGGTACAGACTTTAGATGGAATGCAATGATCTACAGCATGCCTTCAGATATATTGTTTTATTGGTTACACAACTGTTTAAGTGTTTATATTGTATAATATTAGACTGAAAACTGTATAAAATGTGTCACCAATCACAGTGTGAAGAAACAAGAACGTTTCTTATTGTTAATTTATCTGTGTAGCAGAAATATCAGTGCTAAAAATAAATATAACTCTATGATACATTTAGATGAACAAAACTCAAAAAAGAGAGATGTCTGCTTTATTAGGTTGAGGAAATTAATATGTTTTCAATACTGAAAAATGTAATATGCATTTAAGCTGTCTCTAAAATTCTGCAGTCTAGAATATTAATTAAATATCTTGCTTCATGGAAATACATTTTATGGAAAAGCAGGCATTAAACAACCCCCACTAAAAGAAAATGTAAATGCTTCTTTAATTATGATTTATCAATTCTTGCCATCACATCTAACATATCCAAGTATATATGACAGATCTCCATTAAAACAAACTATTTTCATATGCATGTTTGTAAAAAGTTTAAAGATAAAATCTATATATATTTTGAAGATGCAATATTTGCAAATTAAATGAAAGCAATTATAAGGAAAAAACTACCTGAAACTTTAACAAGGCATCTTTATTCCTCCCAAAGGGAGGGTATGAGAGAGAGTCTCATAGATCTGGTAGCTAAAGTGATTTTATCTGGACTAATCCTGTGTACTCTGTTTCTTGTTAGGCCTGTCACCCTTTGGGTCCTATGTCGGATACCTGACCTGGTTCGACCTTAATAGATTACATCTGTTTTCTGTTTATAATGATTGAGACATGATAGGCAATCTATTGGCTGCTGTGGTGCTTGGAAGGTCATCAGCTGAAGTAAAGCATGGTTTGAGTTTGTCTAAGAGTAGTTTTATACAGAATGCAGGCACAGGTTTGAAGGTGAAAGTGGATCTGGTGACATATGGCTGTTTGACAGGGATGGAATTAGATGTTGATCAGTTCTTGTTTATGAATGCCCTACTCTCTATGATATAAGAGTTGAATTCTGTTGCAGTTTTGAGAGGTGAGTTATTGGAAGAGGGTTAGATTTGAAGTTTTGGTCAGGAGGTAAGATTTTTTTAATGGCTGACCATCATACTGCTAATGCCAATGCACATGGTCTGTCCAGTAAGGAGAAACAAGTAATGAACCAGAATATTTTATGTATTTATTTATTTTATTTTACATTTGTTAACCTGGAAAGTCTGACTGGACACAGGTCCCTTTTCAGGGGAGGCCCGGGGAGAAAAGCTCCACGTACAGTATAGTACAAGTGAGGATTTCATTTACATCTATTACTACAATTCAACATGCAATATTCAGATATTAACATCTTATGTGTAAGGACATAACAGGCTCATTTCAGTGTATAGTAGACAGAGTTAAACATTTCTGGTATGTCTACATTAAACCATGCAATAATCAGAATTTTAACATCTTGTTCAAAGGACAATATACAGATAAGTTACAGACTCATTTAAGCATGTAGTAGATAGTTTAACATTTCTGTTAGTTGGTTTATATGCAGTACATTGTAAGACTGAGAGTCGTACAGTATTTGTGAAAAAGTAGTAGAAAAAGTTTTTAAAGAATTATTGGTAGTAAGGTTAATCAGTGGTACTTTGTGATATTAGAACTGGTATAGTATAAAAGGTACAAAAGGTTTGAATAGAAGTTCAATCTGACAAGCAGGTATACCTGGGTAACTAGAGGAAGTTATTGGTGATCTTTAGCAGATGAAGTTCAAGCTCTATTTCTAGGGTTGCCTCCAACAGACTTTATTGAGGTTTTTATGGGGGAATAACTGTGGCAGCAGGGTAGAGGAAACTAATTCAAAAATATAATTTATTTATTTATTTATTTATTTATTATCAGACTGTTGGCACCTTTACATGCTATATTTGAAAACAATTTAGTCTGCCATGTGTGGGCTTCCTATTGCCTGATACCTTGTACCATCTTCTGCTGAAGTGGAAATAAAGGAGATAAAAAGAAAGGACATACATTAACACTGTAACTGAAATATAAAGTGTAATTTTCTGCAGTTTGCCAGGATGGACATATTTGCCTGTAATTAAGTAACAAAAGGCTTTGGAGTCAGGAAGACAAAAAGAAACAACTCTTTAATGGATGTAGTCATTAGGATACAAATGAGAAACTGGTCCACTGCCTGTGGGGGTTTGAAGGTGAAAGATGTGATGGGATCTGATGTATCCCCTGCCAGTTTTCTGTGAGAAAGAAAAAAAAATAAACTAGGATGTACATACTCAGAACTGAAAACAAAAGTAGTCTAGTCCATGTTTGGAAGATTTTCATAACATGTCTATGAAAATTTGCTACCTGAATTCTGCCTTGTATAATTTTCCTAACTTAAAATAAGTAGGTATAGTATTTCTATAGTAAGAGACAACTAGGTTAGTTGTCTAGCTTAGTCAGAGGTTTTTCTTTGAATAATTTGTCTTGTACAACTGTTTGTTAATGTTTGTTTGTCTTTTTGGCTTTACCCGGTTAGGAGTCGCCACACCGGAACTCCGGTCTGCTAATGACTGGCAGTCGATTTTTATGGTGCCAAGTTGCCAGCCCGACACCCAACCTTCAGCGAAGGCACGCCCATTCACGCATGTCTTTTGGAGGCCACTCGACCACAGGGAGGACATGCAGACTCCACACAGAAGGCACTCCAGCCGAGAATTGAACAGGAGAACCTCTTGCTGTGAGGTAACAATGCTACCACTGTACCACCGCAGATATACAACTGTTTGTTAATGTTATTGTTATATTCTTTGCAAATTCCCTCCTTGTCTGTATATTTAATCTGCATCAGCACTATATTTATTGTTTGAATAAAGTTTTGTGTATTCGCTTTTAAGATTTTGTGGCTGGTATTTATTTATTAAAGCATTATCTAAGAAAGGGGTATTATTTAACACTGTAAGATGGCAAAGCTGTGGTATCTCTCTTTAATTAGCAAGATAACTTGTGCATACTACCAGTGAGACTTTTTTGCTTTTTATAATTTATATTTAGCTAAATCAGTAGTGGTTAAGTATTTAGCATGTCTGATATATAACCATGTCTAAAGTGGTGGCAGTACTACTGTGCCAGGAAGAAAGGTGTGGGGACCTGGACATATTCTGTCAGTCTTTCCTGGGGATTGTCTGTGTATTTATGTGTATGAAAACAGTAGATTACTGAAAAGCAGTTACTGCGCAGAAGTAACACTGAAAGATATTGTGGTTCACATAGAAAGTACTGAGAAAGGGGCCTGACATGCTAGGTGAAAGACTCAGCTCTTTAAGTGATCAGTGTGAAGTCCTAGTCTGTGTGTGGCTGTTGGAAGCCCATACCCAGGGCAGTAGTATATATTTTATTTCTTCTGTTGAGGCTAGGTTACATTTAGTGATTATTTCATTTACACAGATAATATATTGGTTGGGGGTACTAGGATTAAAACCTGTTTTGTGACAGCCTTGTCTGTCACATACAGATGGCAAAGGTACAATCCATTTCAATGATTTATATGTAAAACATATTCCCATCTCTACAACTGTTTTAAATTTCATAATGGCAGTTATAGCTCTTATTGCAGGGTGGGGTATCCTCACATTATCCAATCTTCACCCAGAAGCTAAACTGGAAATAAATATTTATAAATACCGACTATGCAGCATGTATTCAACTTGCTCTTCCAGAGTGGACAAGCTTGTGTCTTGCATAAAATGGTACTTTTCCAGCCATAACATGCTGCTGTCCTGAAATGATATAAGAAAGGAAACAGTTGATGAAATATTGTCCAGTATATCATTATAGAAGAAGGAGGAGGAAGAGGGAAAAACACAGAAAAGACCAACAAAATCTAAGCTCTTTATACCATACTGATTTTATTTTAAAAATTGTTGTACTTTTATTCTTGGGGGCTTCCTGATTTCATGATAAAAATGATTTCACTTTTATTCTTGGGGATCATTGCTGAATTTGTACATGACAGTAAGGCAGACTGTTTTGTGATTGATAGTAAAGGTTGTTTTGGATTTTATCAATATCAAAAGGGGATGATTTATTTTGAACACAAATGTAAGACATTAGGGACCTAATTCCAAAAGACCGGCTCTCCATGTAACTGATTTCCCCTGGTGTAAGCCTGCTTTATAGATAGACATTACACCTTAACTGAGAGCAAGTATTTTTTGGAATTAGACCGAAATGATGTTGTTTTCCAGTGGGAAAATATATTCAGTTGTGTGTATGAAAGGTTATAGGTTTCTTGTTGAAACAAAAAAAAAAACAAACATTTACTAATAACTGTCAGAGTAAGATTGAAATACTGCCTCATTTGTACACATATCAAATGCAAGCTTGAATATGCATGTCAAGTGACATACTGAGCAAAGTAACATTACCCTGTTTCTGTTAGAGTTATATTACTTCTTTTCAGGGTTGTGTATAAAATACACACTATACCATGCATTCATATCACACTGCAGTAATTCATTGAGTTCAGATTGTGGTTACAGGTTAGGGATCTGCTTTTAGATAATATGTTTCTTAACAAATATGGAAACTCCACCACAGCTGCCTTTGGATCTGAAAACATGAAAAACGTGAAACCTAGGTTTAGAGGGAGTGCTCTCTTTACATTTCAACCAGTTCTCAGTAACTACACAAGTATGGTTGCTTTCAAAATGCATAAATGCCTCAAGGTCAGACAATTTATTATTTAGACTTCTAGCATAGAGAAACTCCTTAATGTGATTTAATTTCAAGACTGATATATTAGCTATGCTTGAATGTCCATCAACTGGCTTTTAGGCACAACATGGGCAGTAAAAACTTTAGCCAGTATGCAGAAGCCTTGGAACGAAAGGTGCAGGCCATCTTCAGTGAAACAAGCTGGGCTGTTGAACACTTCACACCATACTGGATCTCCCTGGGAGGACACCAACTATTTAACCAGTTATTGAAAGTAATTGTTTTATTTCCTTGTATCTAGGCATAACTTGAAATGAAGGAAGGATTCCACCTGTATCTTGCATACATTTGTAACATACATGCATTTTGCAGCACAAGTCATTCAATCCCGTATGGACCCCTACTACTTCATAGCCATATTAGTCAGGGAGTGGGATCCTTAGGGCCCATGTAATGTCAAAAATCTTGTTATCTAGAAGACAACTCACTGTAAGTCTCTCCTTGTTACCTACTTGTGAGTGGTCTCCTTGTCACTTACTTGTGAGTCACTTACTTGTGAGTGGTGAGTCAGTGTGCCTGGCAAGAGAGTCATCCATCATGATAATATTTCTGTTGATGCTGTGGTTGAGAGTGATAATTTGGAATGTTTTCTTTTCTTTTTCTTTTTTCTTTCAGAAATAAACCCTATGGTGGAAACCAAATATAAACAGACTCTATAATAACAGGAAAAAAACTTTATGTAAAAATAAATCTAACTCCCAAGATGACAAAAATGTGATTGCTAAATTAAACAAGAAAGCCCATACCCTGATCAACCAAAACTAGATAAGAGGTAAAAATAGCTACCCATGCAAAGGATAACCACAGAGCCTTCTTTAACTATGTTAAATGTAATGTTAAAAACAATGCCCAGTAATGTACAGAACTAATAGAAAATGATATCACTTAGTTGGACCCAGAGAATATGGCCAATCTACTGACTGACAATCACTAACTTCACCTCCCTCTCTCCTCCAATATCCTTAGATCAAATACCTGAATCTACATCACCCCTCAAATCTCCCAAGAACAAGTTCTCCAGGCACATTCTAAGGTGAAGAATATTATGCCTATGGGTCTGGATAACATACCAGGCTGCCAACTGGTTAGTGTGAAACATGACTTATCAGACCCCCTACAGTGACTATTCAATATTAGCCTCAAAGCAGGCTTTGTGCTGGCTGAATGGAGGACAGCAGCAGTCATTCCACTGTACAAAGGTGGGGCTTCAATGGACTCAGGCCTGACCAGGAGATCTGTGACTGTAGTAGGGGAGTGAAGTTTGATCTAAATTTATCCTTAGTAGATTGGTTATGTCCTCTGAGTCCAAGTATGTGATATCATTTACTTTTAGCTCTGTATAATGCTGGACATTGTTTCTCACAGCACTATGAACTAGCTACAAAGGACAAAAGGAAACATGAGGTTATGCTAGAAGTAGTAATTAAAATGATACAAAGAATCAAGAGAATCAGTCAACAGAACAGATCTGTAACAAGACAGAGGTATTTAAACCCTGAAAATCTGTAGTAAATATTTCTCTCACAAAGACTATGTACTACAAATCTAGCAGGCCCAACACTTGACTGAACATACTGATTTAGTTAAAAAATAAAATCATACTGATTTTGACTGATTAACTCCAGTTCAATTCAAACTTAAAAAAAAAAAGTGGAAAAATACTCTCCAAAAAACAAGTATCAGTAATTCCCCAATATACTAAAATCCTTCTAGGAGGAGACATTCACCCTACTCCTGGCCCCACCTATCACAATGGACGTCAAGACAATTCTCTTCCACATTCTAACCCCACAATAGTCAATCCCCAAACCCCAGTAATCTAACTTTTGATGCCATAAATGTTAGAAGCATAAGAAATAAAACTGCTGAACTACATGCCCAGATTACCCAAAATAAGCCTGATATTCTTGCTGTAACTTAAATTTGGCTTAAACCCAGCATAAACAACTCTGAAATTATAACTCCCTTCTTATTACTTTGGTGAAAATAAACAATTACAAACAAATATTTATTACTGAGCTTTACATCTCTATGACATTATTTAAGAAAAACTGTTACTTTTCTTAAATAATGGCATAGTATAATGCCTGTTTACTGCCCTTCCGCAGATGTCTTGGCATCCGGCGGCGGTTCCTGACGGCGCCTGGCTGGGTACATCAACTAATGATGAAAAAAAACAACGGAGAAAGCAAGAATGTTAAATGGGTTTAACATAGGCGAGACAGCTTTAAAATAAGCAACGGAGATCTCCGTTGCTTATTTTAAACGTCTCGCTATGTTAAACCCATTTAATACAGCGCGAGATGTTAAAAAAACGAAGTTATACTAATGGAAAAAGTCCGGACCTTTATCATGGTATAATACTGAGCTTTACATCTCTCAGCAACAATACAGCTATACTGGAAGATACCCTACACTGGATATCCATAACAATTCCAGAAGAAAAACTACTACTAGGTGAAGTGAATGTCAGTTGGTTGGACATAAACTCTAACTCCTTAACATCTACAATGAACTTATATGGCTTTACATAACTAATTAAAAGCCTCACACATTATAGCAAGACATTAAATTCCCTATTAGGCTGGATTCAAGTATCAGACCCTAGCAAATACATCACCTCAGGTACAGTGTCAAAGTCTTTCAGTGATCCTCTTCCAATCTGTACAACCAGACATCTTACACATCCACTTGAACAGCATGTTTATAAAACATGCAATCTTTCCAAATTTAGCCCAGAAGTGTTAATTACTACCCTATCATCTATTAAATGGAACATTCTAAAAATCCTCCCTTTAAAATGATGCTGTAAATGAATTCAATACAACTTTGCTGAATATCCAGAATAGATTTGCACCACCTGGAAGGAAGAGACTAAAAACAAATAATGCAATTTGGCTATCCTAAAAGATTGGAATGCTAATGCAGGATAGAGAAAAAAGCATGGAAAGAATAGCAAAATATAAAATGCTACAATACCTTGAAAACTTCTGAATGCTCCACAATTGTACTAAAAAGCAAATAAATGAAGACAAAATATATATATACTACAATAACTTTCAGAATAATAGTAAACACATGCCCCCAAAATTCTGGATTTTTATACTTGAAAAAGCCCTACAATTGAGTTAGGGTGAAAGCGCTTGTGGAATTTATACAATAAACATTTTATGGACTTGCAACCTGTGTGTTGACACAATCGTTTTATTGGATTAGTGGTTTTGTTTCTACAATCTTTTTCCACTTGTTTTTTAAACTTGTATTTATTCTTGTCTAATGTTTTCATATTATATCTTATTTGGTATAATTATTTAAACTGTAAATTTTTTTGTATTATCTTTGAAGATTGTAAAATTATTGTTCTTAAAATGTTTTATAAAACTTCACAGCTTCTATCCTCAGGCCTCCACTGAAAATGAATTTGTACCCAGTCAGTCTTTCCTGGTAATCAAATGTCAATAGATAAATAAATAAATACATAATACAATTACAGTAAAATTCTTCAAAAACACACACACTTGCTCACACACCAGTTTGCTCACTCAGGGTATAAGAACTAAAGAAATAGTTAAACCATATAAGGTATTTCCTGATGTGGAGATACTCGAAAAATAAATTTTCACTTTCAGGTTTAAATAGAACCAGTGCACCACAATGATAGCAATAAACGACAAAAGAAAACACAAGGCACTGCTATAAATAATTATTGAAAGAAAGCATCTAGAGAACCAGTCAACAAAACAGACCTGCAACAAGCCAGAGGTATTCAGACACTGAAAATCTGTAGCAAATCAATTCCCCTAACAAGTTACATAGCACAAATCTAGCAGGCCCAACACTTGGCTGAACAAAATGAAATATTTAATTACCTATAGAATTTTTTTAACAACCGTTCTTGCAACAGAAATATTAGAATAAAATGAATACACTATAGTGTTTTACTTCCCTCATGTAGAGATAGTCAGCTTTAGTTTTCAAATTTAAAATTGATCTACAACATCACTATGAATGCTAGTTTAGAGGTAGCCACAAAAGAAAAAAAGAAATATTAGGCAATGTTATAAACAGCAATTAAATTAAACATAGCAACAAGAGAACCGATCAGCAAAACAGATCTGTAAAAAGCCAGCAGTATTCCTACACTGAAAATCTGTAGCAAATAACTTCCTCTCACAATGACTGCGTACTACAGATTTAGTAGACCTTAACACATGGTTGAACAAACTGATTTAGTTAAAAGAAACAAATAATGCACTTGTGTAAAATGCTTAAAAACAGTTGTGGTAACAGAAAAAATAGAACAAAAGAAGCTTAGTACAATGCTTTACTTTCTTGATGTAACAACAGACTCTGAAATAGACTGCCCATACATGTCAAGCAGAGAGTCTCTTTGGCCCTCTTCAAAAGGAACCTTGACAATTGGATGGGAGATAGGAAATTAATCACAGGGATCACATCAGTTGCCCTGCTAGACAGAAGTCCAGGGAAGTAAATATTGTGGGAAGAAATAGCCAGGGAATTGTTATGGCTAGGCTTGTATAGGCCCTAGGGCCGATAGCCTAGTACCAACCTATGAACCTATATAAAGCTCTATGTATGGAAGCCAGTCTCAGAAGAAGTATGTACCTGAGCGCTAAGTAAAGTTCACAGAAATTTTCACTAAGATTCATAGGTTTCATAGGTTCATAGGTTCATACTAGGCTATCTGCCCTAGGGCATTTATAAGCCTAGCCAGAATGTGTTTGGCTTTCGCCACCCATTTTAAATTTATTTTGCTATGCCCTTTTTCGAGGTTAGTATACTGTGCCTCTGTCTAACAGTGACACAGAAGTGATACCCGGGGTAAATCTACGATCTCCCATCCACTCATCAAGATTCCTCGTGAAGAGAGTCAATGAGGGACACTGCCTAACCTGGACTGGGATTTTATTCCAGAGTGAAGGGAGCCTCTGGGTTATGAATATGTCCCTCCAGCATGTCCTATTTATTTCAGTGCTGAGGTTCAAGTCTCTCGGCCAGTAGCTCGATGGGATTTGGATTTTCTGAGGTGCAGCATGTCCATTAATTCCAGGTTGGACATGGCTTTATACGTCAGGCACAGATCGCCTCTGAACAGGTGGTATGCCACTGAGTAGAGCTAGAGTTTCTTTAACCGGGCAGCATATGGCATCTTTTTGAGCCCTTTGATCCTCTTGGTGAGGTACTTTGGGGTCTTTGAAGTTGCTGCAGGTGTCTGGTAAGGTACATCCCAAAAGGGGCATTGTACTCAATTATGGACCTGATGAGGGATGAGTAAAGAGGCATGATGACCTCCCCTGATCTAGATGTGAATCCCTTTATGATTAGGTGGGTTATATAAAATGTTTTTCTAACCACTTTGGCCACGTGGTTGTCAAATGAGAGATTGCTATCAACTTGGGTCCCCAGGTCCCTAATTACTTCTACTGTACTTAATGGATTACCACCTATGTGGTAATTTGTGGGCACTTTGTTTTTGCCAAAGGGGATGACTATACACTTTTTGGCATTTAGCTTGAGGCCATGCTCTGGCACCAATTGTCTGTTTCTATGAGGTCCTTTTGGAGGATGCTTGTGTCGGCTGTAGAGTCGATTACGGCGCCCAGTTTGCAGTCATCTGCGAACTTGGTCAGCCACAGTCCTTCCGTGTTGGCCTGTACCTCCGAGAAATATATACCGAACAAGAGAGGTCCCAGGACTGAGCCTTGTGGGACACCACTTGTAACTGGTTTGGAGTCTGACATGGCTCCAGCAATTCTAACTATGTGTGTTCTGTCTTTGAGCCAGTTTGCAATCTATCTAGTGACATAGGGGTTTATATTTAAGCTGGTGAGCTTATCTATAATGCCCGAGTGGGGTATTGTATTGAAGGCTTTTGCGAGGTCCAGGTAGGCTGTGTGGACCACCTTCCCCTCGTCAATGGCCTTGGTGACTGTTTCAAAGAAATCAACCAGGTTTAAGAGGCAGGATCTGCCCTTAACAAAGCCGAACTGGGTAGGATCCAGTGTTTGTAGGTCCCCAATATCTTTATTTATGAGGTCCATGATGATCCTTTCCATAGCTTTGCAGACCAAGCTAGTCAGGCTTATGGGGCAATAGTTTCCAGGATCCGTTGAGGCACCACCTTTATGGAGAGGGACCACTGTTGCTGTATGCCCCTCTTTGGGCACATATCCTGTAGTAAGGCTGAGATTGAACAGTAGTTTTATGTTTGGGTTTAGCTCTTCTTGGAGTTCATGTAGAGCGCAGCCCGGGACACCATCTGGTCCCATTGATGCTGTGTTTTTTGCTTTGGAGAGGGCGGCTCTTACCTGAGCATCTGAGATTTCAGGGGGGCAGCACTCTGCTGGGATAGATATTTGCCCTTTTGGTGGGGGGGGGGTGGAGTTTGCACTGAACCTGTCAGCTAGGATGTTGGCAATGTCTGTGGGTTCGGTGTATTTTTTGTCATTTTGGACTAATTCTGAGCATATCTGGGAATTACCACCCAGGTTCCTAACATAACTAAAGAAAGCCTTGTGATTATCCTTAGTGTCCTGTGCAATTTTTCTCTCAAAGCTGGCCTTAGACAATTTTATGTGTGCCCGTAGTTTTTTGCTAATACTGATCAGTGATGCCTTCCCTTTTTGGGATTTTGCTCTGTCATTTAGTAGCTTCCTCCTTCTATTGTATAGTTTGTTTATGGCTGGGGTCCACCAGACAGGATGTCTGCCTTTGGAGGATTGGGTCTTGGTTTTATTTGGGATCGCATGATCCATGCATTCCTAAAGGTGTTCATAGAATGCGTTTATAAAGGATTCTGTGGTCTGGGCCATATTTTTCACAGGCCCGGGGGCTTTGAAGGATTCCACCTCAGTTTTGAGGAGTGTGAAATTTGCTTTAGAGAAGTTTTTCACTGTGGTTTTCTGGGCAGGGGGGTGGGGTCGGGATGTGAATATCCAGTGAGATTAGTTTATGGTCTGATCTTACCAGTGAGGGATACACTTCTGGTCTGGAGCATAGAGTCCCCATGTTGGTGATGATCAGGTCCAGTATGTTTTCCCCTCTTGTGGGAGTGGTAACAAGTTGTTCCATAGCATTTGAGTTTATAAATTCTAGGAACCTTTGGGCTAGGGTGTTGGAGCTAGAGTAATCCTCCCAGTCTATGTTTGGGTAGTTGAAGTCGCCCAATATAATGGTGTTTGGAGAGACCTTCATATTTTCCAGTGTTCTCAGGAAGGCCGAGTGGGGTTCCTGGGTTTGGGAGGGTGGTCTGTAGCAGGCTATAAACTGGAAGGCAGTTTTACCCACTGTTAGTTGCACATGGATAGTCTCTGATGCTTCGTGCTTTGCCACCAACCTGGAGGTGTAGGTATCTTTGATGAATATCGATACTCCCCCTCCTTTTGTGGTTCGGTCCAAGTTTTGGGGCTGAAAAGCATGGTATGAGGTATAACCTGGTAGTGCTGGGGTGCTCTCGGGAGCCCTGCCCCAGGTTTCTGTTACTGCACAGATATCGATGTTCTCCATGCTAAGGAGAGTTTCGAGTGCATGCATCTTGAGGTTTAGACTTCTGGCATTGAATAGCATTACTCTTAGTTTCTTATCCCTTGTGATACCTATGGAGGTGGGTTTGTGTTTTGAGCCTTGCCTAAAAATGGCACTATGGGGGTACCAAGAGCCTTTGCCAATATCCGAAAGCCCAGGGGTGACAGGTGCAAGCTGTCCCTACCGAAGCATCATGGCTTGTCGAGCATATCATCCCAAGCTGACAGGCATTGGATCCCCTTTGAATGACACCAGTACTTAAGCCAATTGTAAGCCAGTTGTTGAAATTGATCATCTTGTCTTCATATTGTGGCATCATTCTTGGTGAGGGTAAAATGCTACTCAAGGTCAGGGTCATACCGGCCTGGGCTACATGCTCAGAGAGCTCCTTTATGTCTCTTTTCATGTAGTCCAGGGAGGTACGTCTCAGGTCATTCACACCAGCATGGACAATGACTGAGTCATATTTATACTTGCCTTGGAGTGACCTGAGTGCTTGTGTTATGTGGCAGATCCTAGCGCCCTACAGGCTGCTCACTGTGACCCTCTCCTTGTTCAGCCTGGTGAGCAGGACATCAGTGTGCCTGACGATAGAGTCACCTATTACAAGTGTATCAGGTGTGTTGTTTAGTCTTAAGGGCTGTGACTGTTTGGCACACTGGCTTTGTGAGATATGTGTTGCACGTGATTTGTTTTGGGGTAGCGGCTGCTTGGGTGTCTGCTTTGGAGGTCTCTGCTGCTTCAGCAGATCTTTATTTAGAGCCTCCGAGTATGTTTTTGTGTGATTATGTGTTTGGTTTGCTGTCGTGGTAGGTCTATGTGAGATTTATGCCAGTACTGAGTTAAGAGAGCTTAGCCTCCAGTTTGGCTATATGGTTGCATCTCTCACATGTGTTGGAATTTGTTGGGAGGAGGAGAGGGTTGTCTGTGTACATGAGGCAGTTGTAACATTGCCTCAAGATTCCCAGATTCACCAGCTGGACCAGAGAGGAGATTGACAACTGACCTTTGGACATGCTAGAATAATATTGGGAATTCCTTAATAATTGAAAACCAGGGCCAGTGGGGAGTGAGGGTGTAGTGCTTTTAATTTTTAGTGCTGACTTATATAATTGCTTTAGTGAGCAATTGCCAGGTAACTTAAGTGCAATGTGTTACAGGTAACTTAAATGCAAAAACGACAAACAGCAACTTTCTTTCAAGTGAAACAAGGAAATTAAGAATTAGGAATTAAGAATTAACAAATAGTGATTGAGCTAATATCTCCTATACATAAGCACCAAAGGTAGGTGTGTATAAATACAGTATACCTTTGTGACATTAAATGCGGTGTCTGCAGGAGTTGGATATACTGCTTATATGCATGATCAGGAATGTAACACATACTCATAACATATCTGTATTTCTTTTGCAAGATAAATAACAATAATACATAACTCTCCATATAAGTGCCATGTTCTGAGACTGGAAAGTACCTATTGCTAAAGATCCTGTACTGACAGGAGCAAAATGATGTCATCAGCTTCAGTGTTGAAGTGCCTGTAAGTCCTTAAGGTTGAAATGTAAGTTTTAGGTGCAGTACATTCCTGAGGATTCATAATTCTTGGAAATAGTCACTGAGTACTGTCAACAGGTGACTGTTCCCTACTATACAAAGACAACAAATGCAAGCTTCTAAAAGCATATCAGAGTCATAGCATACAAAGCTACATTACATTCATTTTGTACAAGAGGGCAGTGCATGACTTCTTTTCAAGGTGGGGATTGAAATATACACTCATACCATATTTATTCTAACTTGGATTTTACAGGATCACAGGATTATAGGATATAAAACTATGAAGCTATATAAGCCAAGTTTGACTAGAAGCCATGCATACCTTGCTAATATCCACCCTCAGGCTCCTCCTCCTTCTGTGATGAGGGCAACACCTGTAAATCCAAGTGCAAATTTAAGGGCACCCATCCAGTTGTCCAAGCTATGTATGAAGAATGACAAAGAATCACATTGCTTGACATGTGGGGGAGTCTGTTTCAGAGCAGAGGGAGGTGCTAGCTGATAAACCTGTCCCTCCAACTAGTTCTGCCTCCTGTTTTATCTTACTAATACCTGCTAACCTAACTATGCCCTTCCGTTAACTCCAACCCTACACCGAACGTAAAAAACACACCACATAACACTACTATTACACAGAACACATACAAAATGTACATGGGAGAATGTCAGTTTTTTGAAGGTGATTTTAGCAATTGCAAAGAAACCAAAGCCAGTTTTCCAAAGCCAGCTTTAATGAAAGTGCAGACTGACTTTTTCTCCACTGTTGTGTGACCTCGGAGTTGGTATATATAATTCTGGGGGATGTCCCCCCCAACATGGGAGATTCAGGGGGGCTTGCTCCTACAAAAAAAATGTTTTCAATGTTCACTGAAGGCAGTTTCAGCAAATTGATTTCAGTTTATTTGGGTTGGTCAAGTCTGCCTTCGCTGGATCAACATAAAGCCACCTACACACAAATAGACAACCAACTACTGCCTAACTTAACCCAACAAACACATGTAAAACTCTCATACACTTTCCCTTTCCCTACATGCATACTTTTCTTCAGCACCTGTGCATTCAATATTATGGGCGCAAACATTTGACATTCTGACCATTCAGTATTTTAAATGACATGTGTGACCGTGGGCACACGTGCGTGTGTGTGTGTGTGTGTGTGTGTGTGTGTGGGTAACCACTTGAAATGTTGGGACCTGCTAGAGGAGGCCTGAAATGTGGAGGCTGAATTGCTGAAAGAAAGGACTTGCATGTATTAAGTCCAAGGTGCCACTTCTCAGATTATTCCATTCTTTTATGAGATGTGGCAATCTCAGAGTATATAAGTTTGAAAAAAGAAGTTTTAAGGAGAAGATTGATTTTTGAGATTCACTCTTCTCCTGTGTTTTTGGTATTTTTTTGGGGGGCCTTTCATCACTCAAAATGCCAAGTGCCAACATTTCAATAGGGAGCCATTTGTGTGTGTGTGTGTGTGTGTGTGTGTGTGTGTGTGTGTGTGTGTGTGTGTGTGTGTGTGTGTGTGTGTGTGTGTGTGTCTCTCTCTCTCTCTCTATATATATATATATATATATATATATATATATATATATATATATATATATTGTAGAATATGAACAGTCAAAAAGCATGTGTTCAAGGGAATTGAGTATGTGACAGTTTGTATAAACTGAGATGTACTGAGTACTGTGAACTCTGAACTGTGAGTAATGGAAAAATACTGAACAAACAAGAGTCTGTCTGAAAGCAGGAAACTGTGCCTTTTATGGAAGTATATCCGACTCTCTCTGTATGCCTAGAGATATGATGATGTGAATTGTCTTATGTTTATGGGTAAACCTTTGATTGGTTAATTGCCCTATATAATGGTCTAATTGGTTCATTTCTCTATGTTTGTATTGTCAGCAATATCACCAGTATATAAGCTTGTTTATTCCTTTGTTCTGGGAGTCTCCCTGGTGCTTTCCATGAGGCTCCCGCACGTGTGTACTGTAGTTAATAAAAGCTACTGAAAGAGAGAAAGAACTGTATCTGTCTTCATTCTTAAAGTAATGTACGACTTAACAATTGGTGCTGTTTACTCGGATCTGAATTAAGAGCAAGCTGCAGCAGTCGAGAACTGAACAAAATACTGGTAAAGGGCCCACAACAGATTTTTCTATTACTGTAGTATTTCTTTCATTTTTCTGTCCCTGTCTGCTTTCTAAAGTTTTATGAACAAAAATCTTTTTTATTTATATCTGACAAAAAGTTATGATTTCTCTCCTTCAGTCGTTTTAAGGTAAGTGGCATGCATTTCTTTTCTGCTTTGAATGCGCAGTATGAGAGTGGGGTTAATACGGAAAATACTGGCGTCATACATATGAAAGGAGGAATGATAGTGGGGTAACAAGACGTTTTATAATGCCTTAGCTAAAACCTGTGTTAAACAGGTATAGCTTATTGAGTGAGAGTGGGGTAACAAGACGTTTTCATAATGCCTTAGCTAAACCTGTGTTAAACAGGTATAGCTTATTGAGTGATAGTGGGGTATTGAGTGAAAATGGGAGTGAGTGCGGGAAAAATAAATGAGTTAGAAAAAGGTACACCAGCTGGTTATATGTTTTATCGGGTGTCCCGGGACAGTTGTATGTTTTTAGATCAGTGGATCACCCTTACTAAGGATGACGGCGATCTTGCTTTTCCGGAAAATGGTAGTTTTAATTAAGATGTTCTGACTAATTTACGAAAAAAGTTAAAAAAGAAAGGAAAAATACCAGGGTTGTGTTGGGCAGCTTTTAATGATTGGTAATCACAAAAAAAAACCACTCGGGGCACAAAACATAAAACAATTAAAACAGTGAAACCACAAAGGATGCTCCACGGAGAACGGTGAATTGACCACTTTTATTACCAAAGAAAAAAACGACTAATGATTGGATTTGTGAGGCTAAAGAACGGGAAAAAGATTCGGTCATTAGTAGTCTTAAGGATAGTCAACAAAAGTTAAAAGAGCAGATAAAGGAACTGTGACAAACTGCTAACAATCTAGATATAGCTAATGGTAAATGTTTAAAACAACCACCCTTTAAGGGATTATATCCGGTACAAGTGTTAAATAAATTACAGATACCTGAATCATCTGAAGATGATAATCCATGGTTCCCCCCACCCCCTACGGCTCCTCCACCACAATATCAGCCTTCACAACTACAGGATGTAACTGTTAGCTCCACAATACAGAGTGAAGGCCGACGGAGGGAAGAGCAAATCATTCCTGACCCCCAGATGGGGAGATCAGGTGATAGGAGGTCAGTCTAACCGCCTGGCTATAGAACAACCTGACCAAATAGATACAGGCAAATCATCCCCTAGCGTAACCCGCTCTAAGGTAAAGAAACAGCACAAAAGAAAAGTGCAAATGCTTTTTGACCCTAGGTCCAGTCAGCCGAAAATACCTCAAAACAGGAAGACTGTATATTCAGACAAGGGTAAATATTATAAGCAATGCCCAATTGTGATTAAGGACAAGGATGTTTACATTAGTCCGGATAAATCTCATCAAAGCTTTACTTCCGATTCAAGCACGAGCTCATCAGACGAAGCAGGAGTATTTCCACTGAGGGAGATTCCAAATCCAGCACATGCTAGAGATGCAGAACAACCGGCTACTGTAGTCGTACCTAGGGCATGGTCAGCAGTTGATTTTCAAGCTATTACTAAATCACTTCCGCCCATTCGTAATAACCCAGCAAAGTTTCAATGCGTATTAGCCGGACACATTTGTTTACAAAATCCTACTATAGAAAAAGTTAAAGCTGTCCTCCAATACGCTGTTCCAGCTGATTTGATGAAACGTATCTGAGATCATAAACTCAGAAGGCAGGTAATAGTGCAAAGGAACGAGTCTGATATGAGCGTTTCAGGTTTGATATTCATTCAAGTATCAAGTCCCAGAGTTGTTAACATAAGCACGTTTATTGACATTGCGCGACAAAAATATAAAATATGGCGCTTTCACATCCTTTAGATTAGCTTCTTCAGATCCTGCTGTGAATAAAAAAACAACACATTTTATAGTGAACTTACCGAAATAATTGAAGCATATTAAATAAATTAATTAATTAAGAACAGCTTTGTTGTAACTAAAACATACTAATATACAACTATATATATATACAAATATATAGACATAGTCAATAAAACAGACTTCAATATGTACATATAATAACATATAGAACATATCACATAATGTATATGTAGACTATATATAGATATAATTAATAGATCATGAATAAAAATATTATTATATAAATGTAATATATATAATAAATAAAAATATATATATTTATATATAAAATAATCATCATATATAAATATATATATATAGAATATGTATACTATATATGATAGATGAAATAAATAAAATAATATGATATATATATGGATATAAATATATGTATATGTTATATAGTATATATATAAATATAATATAATTATATATAATAATAAAATTATATATGTGTATAAATAAATAAAATAAATAAATAAAATAATAAATAAAATAATAAATAAAATAATGATATTGAATATGTATAATGATATGATATAAAGTAATAATAATATATAAAATAATAATATAAAATAAATAAATGTAATATAAATATATATATAAAATAAATAATAAATGTATAAAATGAAATAATAAATAATAATAAATAAATATATATAATAAATAAATATAACTAAATAATATAGAAATGAAATATAATATGATATATGAATATGAATGTGAATATAAAATATGAATATAATAATATATTAAAAAAAATAATGGATGTGAATAATATTAAAAAATTAATGGTATGTTAATGTATTTGATAATAAAATAGTTGATGAAATGTAAATGATTGTTTGTGTGTTTGAATGATTGTTAAAACTTGCTAATATTGTATATATAGAGAGATATAAAATAGTAAAATATATATAATATATTATATATTTATATGTTTAATGAATATTTATATATATACATTTATTATATATCTCGTTGTTTAAAGGGGCTTTGTTGACTTTATTGATTTTTTTTCATTTAGACCATGCCCTTTGTCTGCCTTAAGTTGGATAATCAACAGCTTCCTCCTTCTTCCTATGCTATCTTATAACTACTCCCCTTTCATTTTGGTATATTACTTTCATTGCTCTCTAATGTATGATGTATGGGAGTTGCCCATGCTGCATGTTTTAGCTAAAGCATTGTTAGGATTTTTCTTTCTATCTGAGATCATGCCAATGTCCCCACCCCAATACCAAAGCATAACACACAAGGGGAAAATGGTTTTGAAGCAGTCAGACAACAAATAGTTCATGCTATCATCGTCATAGTGCCACCTACCCCAAATTGGTCTAAGATTAAGTCAGTCATACAGAGAGAAGACGAACCTATAGATGAGTACTTACAATGACTTACTGATGCCTTTGAGGCATATTCCAGATACCCAGAGCCCACCGAAGGGCCAGCACAGAGCGGGCTGTCAGCCACTTTTGTGGATGGGTTACACCCTCAAGTGAGAGATAAATTAAAAGAAGTATGTTTGAATTGGCCTAGTTTGGGCCTGCATGAGTTAGTTCAGCAAGTACAATACCTATATGACCATTTGGCCAAACAAAAAAAAAGGATTTACAAGAAAAATTAGTACAAGCACAAATTCAAATGTGTAACGCTTTTGGCCAACCCGGTCACCGAGGTAGAGGATGAGGGCGGGGAAGAGGGAGGGGTAGAGGTCACAGTCCAGCTACTCAAAATAAACAACACTATCAAGGTACGCAATCGACCCAACCACAAAATCCCAGTAATCAGACTGAGTGTTTCAGTTGTGGCCAGGTAGGCCATTGCAAAAATGAGTGTCCATATTTGGCTGAACAACCTGCACCATACACTGAGGCACCACAACAATGGAATTCTAACTGGATGCCAAACCTTCGACAGCAACCATAATGAAGGTTCCCTGAACAGAAACAACAGCAGTTTGTACCCCTTCCTTCCTGTGGATCAGGACGGGCCACATGTCATATTACTGGTTAAAAATAAACCATATCCATTTTTGATTGATACCAGAGCAACTAAATCTATGCTAACTAGCAGAACGGCTATTAATATTCCACTTTCTAATAAAGTAACTAAAGTAGTAGGTGTCTCTGGCATACCTATTGAGTATTCTAAAACCGCCCCAGTCCCAATAACTTTGGGACCACTGCAGGATAATCATGCATTTTTTGTAGGACCCTCAGCGCCTTTAAATTTATTAGGAAGAGACTTGCTTTGCAAAATGGGGGCCACCATTTTTTGCACAGCTGATGCAGTTTATCGCCAAGTACCTTCAGACCAACAGGACACTACTTTAGCAGCCTTGGATGATACCATCACATTACAACCGATGTGTATTCAGTCAGATTCTAACAGAAATGAAGATTTACACTCCCTACCCTCTTACTTGTGGACAACTCATGATAATGATGTAGGATTTTTGACTTCAGCTATCCCTGTAAAAATAACCCTAAAACCAGGAGCAAAGTTGCCGCGAGTACCACAGTACTCTCTGATGGCTGAGGCTATCTCTGGTATAGCCCCTGTTATTTCTGCACTAACACAGCAAGGGATAATAGTACCCACCACAAGCCCATGTAACACTCCAATATTGCCAGTAAAGAAACCAGGTAAACAAGCTTACAGATTTGTGCAGGATTTACGGAAAGTTAACAAAGCAGTTATGCCTGTCTTCCCAATTGTGCCAAACCCAGCTACTATTTTAAGCTGTATCCCACCTACAGCTAAATGTTTTACAGTAATAGATATTTCATCAGCCTTTTTCTCTATTCCAGTACATTCTGACAGTCAATATTTGTTTGCTTTTACGTAGAAAGGGCAACAGTATACTTGGACCCGACTGCCCCAGGGGTATGTAGAATCCCCAACCTTATTTTCAAGGGAAATGCATAGACAATTACAAGATTTACAACTACCGTCACGTTCGGTTCTAGTCCAGTATGTGGACGATATACTTTTAGCCTCCCCAGACAGTAACGCGTGTAAGGAAGATTCTCATTTAGTGTTAAAAATTTTAGCTGCATGAGGATTTAAAGTAAATAAATCAAAACTGCAATGTTGTCAAGACAAAGTACAGTATTTGGGACACATTACTGAAATGGGTTCTTGCCGGATACTCCCTAACCGTATCAGCTCTATTCAAAATGCACCACGTCCTGTAACCCTGAGGCAACTTAGAGGGTTCCTTGGTCTAGCAGGATACTGCAGACAGTGGGTGTCTAATTTTTCAGAAATTACCGCCCCTCTGTTGCAACTCCTAAAAAAGACATTACAGACCCTCTAACCTGGACATCACAGCATGATGAGGCTTTTCAGGCAATCAAAACAGCCTTGGTAAATCCTCCTGCTTTAGGGTTACCAGACTATTCCAAACCTTTTGTTTTCTTTTGTTGCGAACGAAATAAGACTGCTCTGGGTCTCTTAACCCAGCAACGCACTGGAGGATACCGACCAAGTGCTTAGTATAGCACTCAGTTGGATCCAGTTGCTTCTGGTTACCCAGCTTGCTTACGGGCTGTGGCAGCTGCTGCCGTCTTGGTAGACATGGCAGCTCCACTAACCCTGGGACATGACACAGTATTAGCACTCCCACATGCTGTTCAAACCTTGCTTCTGAAGACTAAAACACAATATCTTTCAAATGCACGCCTTACTAAGTATGAGATAAGTTTAATGGGAAATCCTGCTTTACAAGTTAAACGATGCCCACCACTAAACGCTGCCTCTTTAATACCAACCTCAGACGAGGGCGAACCACATGATTGTGTGCTTGTAGTTAACTCTGTTCTTTCTCCTAGGTTAAATTTATATCATACTACTTTGCAAAATCCTGATTTAATTCTTTTCGTTGATGGATCCTGTTTAAGAACAAACTCCAGAAAATTCCAAGCTGCTTGGTCAGTCTGTACACCGACTGAAGTATTGCGATCTGCACGATTACCTACAGGTGCCTCCGCGCAGGCCACGGAATTAGTGGCATTATCACATGCATGTAAATTAGCTAAAGACAAGTCTGTTACTATTTATACTGATTCCCGTTATGCCCATGGTGCTGTTCATGATTTTGGCATATTATGGAAAGAACGAGGGTTCTTAACATCCTCCAGAACACCCATTAAAAACCCTTTTTATATCAGTAATTTATTACAAGACTTATTGTTACCTTCTGAAATTGCTATTGTTAAATGCGCAGCTCATCAATCCAATGACACTTTTGAAAGTAAGGGCAATAATTTTGCTGACTGGGCTGCTAAACAGGCTGCTTTCTCACAAACTGTTCAGGGTCACTTTCTGCAGCCATTATAATCTGTAAAAACTTTTGATGAAACAGTGCTAAAAGCTTTACAGAATGAGGTTTCAGAATCAGAAAGAAGAACATGGCTGGCTCAAAATTGTTTTAAATGCTCTGATTTAATTTGGCAACATCCAGATGGCAGATTGGTCTGCCCTTATCCATGCAAAATTCCCTCATTAAAGCTTATCATTTGCCAGCCCATGTTGGGGTACAAGCTTTAATAAAACAAATCCAAAAGGATTGGTTTGCCCCAAAGCTTTCTGCTTCTGTACAGCACTTTGTGAGCACGTGCTCCATTTGTTTACAGTACAATATTTCCAAAGGCACAATGGCTCCCGCACAACCCTTACCAAAACCATTGGGACCATTTTGTGCTTTGCAATGGGATTTTATTGAATTACCACTTTGTGCACATTTTAAATATGTTTTAACTGTTGTTGATGTTTTTTCAGGATGGTTACAAGCATACCCTTGTGCGAAAAATGATGCTATCTCAGTTGCTAAGAAACTTTGTTATGAATTTATACCTCGATTTGGTGTTCCTTGTTATATATATTCAGATCATGGAACACATTTTACAGATCAATTAATTGACTCACTGTGTACTATGTTGGGCATCACTCTAAAATTTCATTGCCCATATAGACCGCAAGCATCTGGAATCATTAAACGCATGAATCACTGAAAACTAGACTAGCAAAAATTACTACTGAAACAGGCCTCACTTGGGTACAGGCCTTACCACTAGCTTTGCTCTCTATGAGAGCTCAAGTACATCCTACTAAAGGTCTTTCTCCTCATGAAATCCTAATGGGCTGTCCTATGCACATGCCCATGACTCCACCACCACCCTTTACTGAATATGATGCGTTTGATCATGATGTTATTGTATACTGCACTTCTCTTGTTTCTTTCTTACAGTGTTATCACCGCCAAGTAGCAGTGGCACAACATAACCCTGATCCTTTCACGTCTTCTGAACTACAACCAGACGATTGGGTGTACGTCAAGTCTTTCTCCAGAAAAACAGCACTGCAACCTTGTTGGAAGGGGCCCTACCTGGTTCTATTGACAACATCTTCAGCAGTATGATTACAAGGCTCACCCACCTGGATTCATATATCACACGTTAACAAAGTCATCCCTTCTGAAGATCAAACACCTCTACCTTTCACAGCTCCAAATTCTCCAACTATTGCTTTCCGAACTCGAAGCCATACTGTCCCTGCACCTGATTATGTCTGACATTTCTCCAATCGGAACACTTCTCCATTCCAACACAATTCAACTGAAACCACCATTTCCACAAAAGTACTGCACAGCTATTTCGGTGGTTATTTTTGTTGTTCTCATATTTCTACTGTGGCCATTTCTATTTTCTGCTACAGTAACACCTCATGCCAAAAGAACTGCATGGCATCCACAATTCAATACCTACCAAGTTATAAAATATACTTATTCATCCCTTAATGTCTCCAATTGCTGGATCTGCACTGCCATCCCTATGGTTCATGGGGGATTGATGCTAAATATAGTTCATTTAGGGATTGAAGAGACTTGGATGAATCTGATCTACGACACATCAAGAGTTATTTCAAAACACAAAGTAGCATTACAGTTGTCTGTCCATCAAAATGGAACTGTGTGTTTTCAAAAACTTGATAAAACCAGAGTAGGGTGGAGCCATTGTAACAAAACAGTGGTATATAACTGCACTGCATGGGGTTGTGTAACATATTTCTCACCTATATTAAGAATTGTTAAAAACTTTATAACTAACTTTTCCCAGAAAATAGAAACTGTCTACTGGAAAATTTTGAAGGACGGCAGAATACTGGGAATCACTTTAAGTCTATCAATATCACCATTAAAGTAGAAAACTGTTATTTTGTGTGCGGAAGAAAAGCATATAAATGGCTACCAGGAAACTGGTCTGGCAACTGTTTCCTGGGTTACCTAGTTCCAGCTATTCGACATGTATCTACATTACCTAAGGGAAAAATTTGGAACATTCGAGAGGTCAAGAAGCCTGCCAATCCGGTAGGCCAAGTTGATGCTTCATGGATCTATCATACTAGCTCATGCTAGTACCAAAGGACTGTCCCATATGGACTTGGGTGATGACATCATATCATGGGCTGGTATAATTCTGTCATACGGAGCAGTGAAATTAATTTGGCAACTGAGAAAGTTATCTAAACTGCTTGAAATTTTGAGCAATGTTACATTTTCTTACTTAGAACTAGTGACCGATGAACTGACTGCTATGAGAGCTGTAGTACTCCAAAATCGTATGGCCCTCGATTTCACCCTAGCAGCGAAAGGAGGAAGTTGTGCTTTAATCCAGCAGGAGTGCTGTACGTTTATTCCTGACAATCAGCACAAAGTTGAAAGTCACCTTGAACTGATTCAGAGAATTTCCAAACTCTCAGAGGCCAAAGAGGCTAATAACTCAAAATGGGCTTGGTTGACCAACCTGTTCTCAGGTTGGGGAGGTGGACTGTTGAAGCTGATTTTGTTAATTGCAGTATTAGCATTTGTTGCTTTTATTCTCTTATTTCTAATCAAAGCACTGATCTTGAAATTAATGTCTTCAAAAACTGTGAAGAAAGTGCTTAAGTTTTATATGCCTGCAACTATGACTGTAGATAATGAAATGACAATGTCTCTCAATGATGAAAAGACTAGTAGCATGGCTATGCTAGATTTGTGGCAAATGTATGACGTTAAATGATGATGCTTACACAGCATCAAATGGGGGATTGTAGAATATGAACAATCAAAAGCATGTGTTCAAGGGAATTGAGTATGTGACAGTTTGTATAAACTAAGATGTACTGAGTACTGTGAACTCTGAACTGTGAGTAATGGAAAAATACTGAACAAACAAGAGTCTGCCCGAAAGCAGGAAACTGTGCCTTTTATGGAAGTATATCTGACTCTCTGTCTGCCTAGAGATATGAAGATGTGAATTGTCTTATGTTTACGGGTAAACCTTTGATTGGTTAATTGCCCTGTATAATGGTCTAATTGGTTCATTTCTCTATTTTTCTATTGTCAGCAATATCACCAGTATATAAGCTTGTTTATTCCTTTGTTCTGGGAGTCTCCCTGGTGCTTTCCATGAGGCTCCCGCACGTGTGTACTGTAGTTAATAAAAGCCAATGAAAGAGAGAAAGAACTGTATCTGTCTTCATTCTTAAAGTAATTTACGACTTAACAATATATATATATATATATATATATATATATATATATATATATATATATATATATATATATGTATACACACATAGTTCAGAAAACCACAAATTCCAGCACTCACAAATAAATCAAACCTTGTAGCACATATTGCAAGGAAGAAGGGACTCAAAAAAACACTTGAATAAGTGTATTAAAGCTTTATTCCAGTAGAACAAACATTCAGGCAGCTTACAAAGTAGCCATTTGGCTTCTACAACACAGACCAGTGAACGGTTTTGCCCTCGGGCATCAGCTGTGTGAATTCATCATAAAGCAACCATCAGTATGTATATACCATAACCTCTATTGTGGTTAAAGAAACAGAGACTTTGAAGTATACATGTCAATATGCAGAACAATGTCGAAAAAGACACATATATACTTAAAGACACATATATATTTGAAACCAGGTAAAGTGAATGTATATATATATAAAAATATGTATACATGTATATAAATACACATGAATACAAATAGCTGAATACATTTCTGCAAACTACAAAACGGAGGCATTACAGCTCATAACAAAGCATGTATTATAAGGGTTAGGCATGCCAATGGCCAAATATATGGCCATAGGCATGAAATATAGTTTAAAAATTATAAAAAATAACTTTTTTTGGCCGATTTCAGACATTTAAGTGTAGGGCAGTGGTGCGTAAATGGGATTGGCCCGAAAATAAGAAAAAAAGCTGGAAATAAGCTTCTAAACCAAAATCATCATTGCCATAATAGTCAATAGCATGCATAACACAACAAGACCATGGAATAGTGGTTGCTAAGGGGGAAGGCTGAATGTCAGTTTTGTAACCATGCATTAGCAGTCAGTTCTATGCAAATGAGGGGAATGATACTGAATCACTGGTTCTCCCTCAGTGCTAGCTTGCACCCGACCGTGTAGGTGCAATAACACCATGGTCTAAGCCTAAGAGCTAGATGACCTCATGAGGGGGGATGGTCATGACTGCTGTAAGCTTATTGGAGCACAGTGGCCCGTGTTTGCCCTTAGCTAAGCACAACTAAGGAAGGGGGTGTGTTTGAAGCTGTCTAGCAGTATTTACATTGCCTAAATGGGTGTGTGCACCGCTGGCTGGGTTTAAACAAAAAAAATAATAAAATAAACCAGGAAATAGCAGCTCTGTTCACATCTGAGCACTGGGTATACACAGTGCACATCAGGGCTTAAATGGGAAGGCAATGGGAAGGGAAAAGAGCAGTAGGAAGGTAATCAAGGAGAACTAGCATAGCTGGCAGGTGAAATGTATCAGAATCAGCCAATTACACAGGCAGCAGCCCAGCCCAGCATGCTACTATAAACTATGCAAACACCTTTCACTCTGTTTTTTCCCACAAACTCTCCACCACCGGTGTATACAAATGGGGAAATTTTACCTAACAAAACCTACAAAATGATAGGGGCTGCTGTCGCTCTCATAAATCAATATGTGGAAGAGGCTGAGGGTGGTGAGGATGAGAATGCTGATGACCAACCCACAGTGAGGACAAGGAGAAGAGTGTACAGACCCAGGGTAACCTATCGAGGGCTACATGAGCTGGAGATAGTGGAGTGCTATTGGGTGGACAGGGACCTCCTACAGCAAATTGTTGAGCTGTGCTGGCCGCACCCCACACACAGAAACAAAAGAGGAGAATACATCCCAGTGGATACCAAGGTATGTGTAGGCTTAAGAATACTAACCACAGGTACCTTCCAAAGGCTAACTGGGGATATTATGGGGATCTCACAGGCATCAGCATCCAGGGTACTCCACCAGTTCCTAGATGCCATATCAACACATCCCGATGAGCAGGGGCTTCCCTTCCATAAACTGCCAGGTCATGTGCGATGCCCAGGGCATTATAATGAATGTGTATGCTGGCAGTCCTGGGTGCTATCACAACTCCCACATCTGGCATATGTCGCAGCTGTACCAGAGATTTGCCAATGGGGACATCCTATATGGCCACCTAGTGGGGGATGCTGGTTACGCACTGGAGCCGTGGCTGATGACACCCATCAGAAATGCACATATACCTGAACAAGAACTCCATAATGAGGCACATGCACAACCCAGAATCATAATAGAGCTTGTGCTTGGGATGCTCAAGTCACGGTTCTGGTGCCTGGACATATTCGGTGGAGCCTTGCAGTACTCTCCAGCTACATGTACCCAGATTTTCATTGTATGTGCCATGTTACACAATATGATCCTGTGGAAGCAGCTGCAGCAGAAACAGCATGGGGCAGGGCCACAGAGCCCCCACCATTGACAAGGCCAACACAGGCACAGACTGACCTGGAGGAGGAACAACCTGGGCCTGACCCTGTAGGCAGAAGGAGGCATGCCCATTATGCCCAGGCTTTGGCAAAGATGCAACACATAGCACATACACTGACATGGTAGGAACCCAGGGAATGACACCTCTCTCTGACTCACACATACAGTAAAAAGGTAACAAACATGACACTACCTGTCCTTTACCATGTATAGGGAGTTTACTATGTGCATCCAACATAGTCAGCCCTCCAGCACCATCCTCAATACTGGCACAGCCACAAGGTAAGTCACTCTCCCTATCAATTGCTGAATGGAGTAGTATGTTCTGCTACTTGTACCTATGGTATGGATGTGAGCATGCAAGGGAATCAGGTGGCTGAATGGGATGGCAGCAGATAGTAGCCACCTATATGGGCAGCATGAAATCCATAACAAATACTGGTGGTGACATAGTAGGCAGTACTAGACAAGGTGACAAATCCCACTGCAGGACATGTGGTGGACCAAATGTGTGTCCATAGGACACACACATGCATGTCGGTGAGGCTCATATACCCAACAACAGTCTCAGCCAGCAAGACAGGTGTAGATGACCACAAAGAAAGGCTGTGCTAAGGCCTCCAATTGATGGCAACAGAGAACAGCCCCCCTCCAGACCTACACAGACAGACTACAACAGGTCATGCAGTTTGATGTTAGTTCTGAAGGGTAAGAAGTCTGAAACTGAAATGTAGGTCAATAAAACCTAAGATCTGTACTCCACTGATATGCCTCTAGTCTGCATGATAGGTCAGAATACAGAATGAAATGGAAGCTAACAGAGTACCTGAAATACCAGTACAGTCATAGCAAATGTTTACAGTTGTCAGGTGTGCCCCTCCCCCACAATCCTATGTAGAAATGTAATAACGTGTACATGTGGGTTTAATAACAGCGGAACACGGATTACCTGAGCTGGCCAAATTAGCAGGATAGATTGTTGCACATGTACAATATGCAGGGCTCTGTGTGTTAGGTTGTTGTTGTGTTGTATATTGTATGGAAGTGGTCAGCATGTAGGCATGGAGGATTGTGTCCCGGTGGCCTTTGGCCAGTACTGTTAATGACAGGGCCATGTTCTGACAACTGCAGTATCAAACACAATGAATCCCAGCAAGACCCAATCCAGCAGTAATCCATACTCATTGTTCGAATGTAATATCTGTCACCATCTGAAAGATGGACATGCCATGAATGTGGGCCCAGACATACACACAGTACACAGGTGGAAGTACCCTAGACAGAGAATATAAAATGTAACTGTGAAATGCACACACCTTTGGAATTGTACATACAGGTTAGCAACACATTAGTTGTCTGCATAGTATGGAATACTGATGTAGTCTGGCCAATCACTGGCAGACCACAAAAGGTACAGTTATGAAGTACTGAAAACCTGCTGATGTCTCCACACAAGCCAGCATAAGGGTAATGTCCCAGGTATATCTGTGAGTCAGCTGCAAGAAGCTTCCATAGCACACATGCACTCAGCTCACCCCACCATCAGCCACAAGTCCTATCCCTGCTGTTGGGAATGAGTACAGAGTATGACCCCCACTTCTGTATGGGAATACCCACAGAATGCAGCATGCTGAAGAAGTGTCTCATGCAGATGTGTCCCTAGCTGCAAGCAGCACCCTGCCAGTATCCACACCAATGGATTAATAAGGACAGGAAATACTGCCATTAACACCTCACGCACCTACCCTGTCACCCAAGGGGAATCCAGTGGCTTGCAGCCTGGGACTGTAGGAGTGACAGACTGCACTGGCCTGCTACAGATGGCCTGCATCACTACCAAATGCCCTACAGTCCTCTGTCAAAAGCCTGTGCCTCACCCATACTGCCAATGTATGTTATCTCATGGAGTCCCAAATAACATAACACAGTCCAGAGAACAAAAATGCAAGGCCATGTCAACAAATCCCAGTAGCATGCCCACCATGTCCTACTGCATGAACTGTGGACCAACCCCTAAATACTGCTGGGATGAAGGTATAACTATAGGGATACTTATCAGAAATTGCTCGCATAATGTTAGGAAGAGGATAGAATAATAGGGGAGAGTGTAGAAGCATGGACGCCATGGAGTGTGTGAAGTCTGAAACTCTGATGTGTGCCCATACTATCCCTGCCTGAAAACCCAGTAATGGGT